>NC_054706.1:51881089-52051089 GCF_016097555.1 Gigantopelta aegis
TAAGTCTGTGATGTTTTGATAACCATTTACTTGTGGGTGATGCCAAATCATAAATTTAGACACTATATAATTAAAATGTATTTGAAAATATGCACTTCTAATTTATAATACTATATCAGGGTTTCTACCAGAAAGAAATGTTTAGGTATGACGCTACTGGAGACAAAATGATGAATCTGATGGAATAGAGTGATATATTTATATAGATAATCTCTGTTTGCTTTGCTTTGTATATATTCCTTACTGAAAAGGTTATCCTGCTACACATATGAAAATAATAGCTTTATAGTCATGTAAAGCCAACATTAATCATACAGTAATGATAAGAGTCATACATTTTGTCAAAAGGTCAACTAAAAACCCCCAAATCTGCTAATTGTGGTGAGTATTGCGCTATACCCAAATAGTATTTTTGGGGGATGGCATTTTACCCGTTTTACCGTCTGGCAGAAACTCTGTATGTTGCTGAAAGTGGTATCAGCGGTTTCAAACGTGCCATTCTTTACTGTGTTTATTTTTGTTCTTTTAGGTGGCAAGACTTCATTGTGGAATACAGTTTCTGAAAAGAAAGTTACTGAAAGCCAAAAAGGTTAGCTATTTAAAAATTGTGAAAACAAGAAGAGTGACGTTGGTCATGGCAGAGGCGTCATAATATGTCATATTAAAATTTTAGGTCCGGTCTTTACATCACTGTACAACACTCATTTTAATTTGTTTTTACCTCACGGCCTCCAATATGGTAATCGTTCCAGCCAGTGCACCACGACTGGCATATCAAAGGCCGTGGTATGTACTATCCTGTCTGTGGGATGGTGCATATTAAATATCCCTTGCTGCTAATCGAAAAGAGTAGTTCATGAAGTGGCAACAGCGGGTTTCCTCTCTCAATATCTGTGTGGTTCGTAACCATATGTCTGACGCCATATAACCGTAAATATAATGTGTTGAGTTCATCGTTAAATAAAACATTTCCATTCCTTTAATTTTCCAATATTGAAAAATGATTAAAGCTGAAATGTTATAACTACGTAATGTCCATCTTGTTAGTTGCATTGAATTGTAAGTAGAACATGGTAATTTTGCATATTGCTTGCTGTACTGTAGGGATCGACAGAAGACGAACAACGATGTAGATGTACAAACCAAGATGGTCGTTTCTCTCACCCTAAGGGCACAGTCATCCCATGAAATTTGTTTTGTTTAACGACGCCACTAGAACACATTGATTTATTAATCATCACCTATAGCCTTTATTAGAAATTCGCAAGAACAAATAGGCAAAGTTACGTCCACTAACCACTTCTGGCACGTGCTGGTTACAGTTAGAATGGCCGATGACCACAGTTGTTTGTGAATCTTCAGCTGAGATTTATGCATGCCAGTCCCTGGCATCATAAATGTCCCCAGTTATGCTTTAAAAATAAAGAATGATACAAGTAAAAATTAAGTTGATGAAATTGCGTTTTGTTATAACTGACCATGTGTTAAATATAGGTGATGAATCTAGCCTGATTTTGTTTTGTTTTTCTTGCATGGAAAGTTTTGGGGGTTTTTTTCAAACCTGCAATCTCGCCTCACATTAATTATCATAATTTCATTTAAACATAAAAACACACCTGCAGTTTTAAAGTTACATTCTCTGGTTACCATATTATGACATCATGTACCAATGTGAAATACACGCTCAAATGCACTTTTAAAAAAGTTGTGTGTGTTTGCTATGAACCGATATTGTCAAACGTATACGCTTGATTTGTCACCTATGCCGCCATAGCTCGGCAAAGCACAAACGACAGCCTGTTGTCAGTTTCAGTTAACACGTGCGTTTGCCAATTTCAGATTGTAGGGTTCGTGTCAAAAAATTAAAAGAGAAATCTTGCGCTGTACGAAGAACGTTCGGTTGAGGATACGGTACTAGAGTCTTTAGTTAAAACCGGTTTGATCTTGACAACATATTATCGACAGTCGTACCTTCCTATTTCAGAAATGATATTTTATAAAGTGTTAGTAGAACTTTCAAAGTTTAGTTTGTATACTAGTAACACATTAATCATGTATATATTTTTAAAATAAAATATACTAAAGTAGACAATGAACGTTTTCACTTCTTAATTTTACGTGTTAAAATCGACAAATTCAAATAAATATTATTTCGTTTGGAAAGGGTAAAGTTGGGGGGGGGGGGGGGTGTTGTTTAATGACATCAAAGATAAAGCATATTGATTTAATAATTATCCGACCCCATACAACCGTAAATAAAATGTGTTGAGTGCGTCGTTAAATAAAACATATCCTATCCTTCCTTCCATCTGCTGTTGGATGTCTAACATTTGGTAATTTTGACATATAATCTTAGAGAGGAATCTGGTGCATGTGCAGGGGGAGGGTATTGGAGGTCGAAACCCTTACTTGCCCAAGCTTAAACAAAATTGAAATGTATTTTTGGGGGGAGCATGGCCCCATATAAACTTCGCTTAACACAGTCTATAACCCCAACCCCGCTGAAATCCCTGCACACGCGCCTTGGAAACCGGCTACATTTTTTTTTGGCACGGGATTGTTTATATGTACCATCCCACAGACAGGATATCACATACCATGGTCTTTTTGTATACCCGCCGATGGGGATCGATCCTAGACTGACCGCACATTTAAAAAAACCCCACCTTTTTAGGTCTAAATACTGAATAAAAATAACATATAGTCTTGAAAAATGTTACGTAAATCGAACACAGTATCCTCTTCCTCTACCCCTAGAGCGTTACATAATTAGTAACACCCCCTTACATGTAACGCGTATGCCAACAGCTGGCCACTGTCAAAATTTCAAGGCAAATCCCCCACTCACCGACCCCTGGAAAGGCGTTGTACCATATCTCTATGGATATAAATATGTTCTGGAGATATGAGATGACGCCTCAATCAAGACAGTTAAATTTGTTCAAAAATTGCGAAATCTCACGTGATCTCTTGTTGGGGAATTCTATTCTTGTGATAAGCCAATGAAAACCGAGATCGGTACGAGCCCGTCAAAAGTGTTCCACTTTCAAAATCATGGCTTTGTATTTGACCTGGATAAGCCAGCGTAGTGAAACCAATGCAGAGTGCGGCGTCATATATGCACCAAACGTAATTGGATTTTCTGCTCTATATGCTTAAATAATAAAAATATTCCAGGGAATGTAGTTTTAATGAATTGTGTTTGACAGTAACACAGTTGTAATAGATAATAGAAACATGTTTATAGTGCATTTTTTCATACTATGAAATTTACTACAAACTATTTATTTTTGAGCCACTTGTTTTTTAAATTACACACAAAAATAGTATGTTTTTATTATTTCCAAAACACTTTTATTTTTATTTTTACGTCAAACCAAACTTAAATTATTTACAAAAACAACAAAACATTTTTGTAGGAGGATGGGATGAACTATATGTAATATTCTGATCAGAACAGTCCCCTTCCCCACGTGCTACATTATGTTTGTTTGGGGTTTTTTCAATGACCTGACCCCTCCCCTAAAAACACCACTAGACAGTCTAGACTTCCTAAACACGCGCCTGTTTGACTAAATATTTCGTTTGCTGCAAATAAAATAGGCCTATATACATTGAATTATAAAGTGTAAATTTTGCTGTAATAACAGCTAAATATATAATTTAACCTAAAAACATCTACCTATAGTAACAGTACTTGTGTAAACATATTTATGTTAGTCTTGCATGCCGATTACCATTATTTAAGGTAGGTAGATGCTCAACATGTTAAAATGAAGACATTGTTGTATACATGATTATAAGCGTAAGTGGCAGGCAAAACAAAAAACCTAATATTTTAAAAATAAAACCCCCACTTGGTAATAGTTTTAGAGAGAAAACCTGATACATTTTGTTCATTAGTAGCAAGGGATCTTTTATATTTTATATGTACCATTGGACCCATTGGACTATTTCTCATTCCAGCCAGTTCACTACAACTTGTATATCAAAGACTGTGGTATGTGCTATCCTGTCTGTGGGATGGTGCATATAAACTAATATCAAAACCTATATTAGCTCGGCCATTTACCTTTCGACCGACCGTTCAAAATTGCGCCAAATTTCCTCAATCAAAATTGCGCACCCCTTTCTCTTTGGCATTAACGGCTCCATTCAAAATTCCATAGCACCACCACCACCCCCACCCACCTGCTACCGATTCGATCGGGCTGCTGGTGCTCCCTTGCACCTGCCAGTGCAGGCGGTCCCTCCTCTCCCCTCCACCCACATTTCCTGTCATGGACGGAGGAGCCGGCCAAGGCCGGCTCTTGTGCCCACGACAGCCGTGCGCTACAACAGCTTGTTCTGAATGTGCACGTAAAACCCTATGACATGACATGACATGACTAACAGAACAATGTAGTGGGTTGCATCTGAAGACTATTGTGTCAAAAATCACCAATAGCCGATGATTAATATATGCATGTGCTCTAGTGGTGACGTTAAACAAAACAAACTTTAACGTTTTGACTGTACCGTAACGAAATTAACGTGCAAGTACAAGTTGGGATTGGAACCTCCATAATGGTACCTTCGGCGAAAATTGTGGTTTTATGTAGGAAAATGTCCAGATAATTTTTGCCAGGAACCACTGCCTGGCATCAATATCAATGACCTTAATCATTTTAAACTGGATCTCAATTTCAATCTGATATAAGATATACAGACTTTAAAATATTTTGTTACACACCCATTGGTGAGGACACCATTTGTTGTTTATGATAACACATACTATTATCCTGTTCAATTATTTAGACCCAAAGTTTTTTGCAAATGTTACGTTTATTTCCTATTCGATATTTGTTTTCTTTGCATTTACATGAAAACAAACCCAAACCCCGACAGGTTTTATATACAAATCATCATATAAAATGCACGAAGTTGACTTAATTCCACTTTTTAAAAATCTCTGTGTGTTCGGAATGCACGTTATTTCTCCTATAAATAACTAAGGTCATTTGCATATCAAAAGATTGGGATCTGAGGCTACGTGAAGGCCATTATAGCTTGTTTCACTAAATCAAGGTTATTATTGTTTTGCAGTGTGTAACAGCATTGTCTAATCTTTCCGTTAAACATAGATGTAAACAAACAGAACATGTAACCCTTTCTTGTAGGTGCATTATATTTAATCAATTTAGCTAATGTATTATGTATTTTTATTTTATTATATCAATTATATTAGCATACCATACCTAACCTAACACAACTGAGGTGTAGCACAGTAATAAACACAAATCACCTCACACACCGCAGGAATGTGCTTTCCAAATTTATAAATAAATTTAATGCAGGGCCGGACCCAGAAGACCAGGGGGGGGGGGATAAAATGTCAAAGGCCACCAACATCAAATAATAATGAAAATGTTATTTAATTTGCCTCTAAATTGGGAACTCATACGTATATATATATATATATATATATATATATATATATATATATATATATATATATATATATATATATATATAGTATTTATGGTGGTGCTAGGGGCTGGGGTTTGGGGGTGGGGTGTTACATTTGTAATGCGAAAAACCAAAGGGCTATTGTTCGGACTCGTATGGGTTCAACCACTTTTTCATCCCGCAGACACAGCCCTGAATGTCCAAAATACGATAGCATTGCTTGGTCAATAACATCATTATTTCGATCTATGACTGCACGTGCTATTGTAGCAATGTGTAAACCACGTAAAATACAAGTTAGGTAGGGTATATAAATTCAATGAAAATGTATTAGTCGACATTCTTGTTATTGTTATTTGAGGAAGAATATGGGTAAATCGAAAAACACTTCAGTTGATGTAAAATCGTGTATTAAGAACGTTTTTCGATTATTGTGAACGATGAATATCAGCGCGGTAGACCTAGGTATGCTTCTTATCGAATTGTCGATCGAGTTGCCGCTGCACTTAAAGTTTCGGTTTCAACAGCAAAAAGAACTGTGAAAAATCTAAGCTCTACGAATCCGAGCACAGAAATCACTGTTAAAAAACGCGACCGAAAACTCATCGATTTATTTGATAAAGATGTTATTAGACGAGTATACAGATTTTATAGAGAGGGCGAATTACCTACATTACATAAGATTAACGTGGCTTTAAGGGAGGAATGTGGAATCAACATATCCATATCAACTTTACGAAGAACACTCCATGACCTCGATTTTAAATACCAACATATGTCTACAACCGGAAAAGTGATTTTTGAGGTACAACTTATGCCTTCTCTACCAGAACCTTCTGTTATCGTCATGGATAACGCAAGCTACCACAACAAATTAACTGAGATTACACGATGTCCTGCACTAAACGCTAAAAAGGAAGAAATTCAGTCGTGGCTACGAAACAAAAATATACCTTTTAAGAGTAACATGACAAAGCCAGTTCGTTATGAAATTGTGAAAAGTAACAAATGTGCACAGCAATTTGTTACTGATGATATTGCTGAACGCCATGGGCACTTGTGTCTAAGACTGCCGCCAAGACATTCTGAACTCAATCCGATAGAACTGATCTGGAGTCAAGTCAAAGGGCACATAGCTCGTCATAATGATGGTAAAATGACCACGGTGCGGAGAGAACTTGCACATGCATTGAACTCTGTCACACCTACACACTTCTCTGACGCAGTTAAACATGTAATAAAGATCGAAGAAGATTTTAGAAAACAAAATAGTTTGATAAGAAATAAAATACCCCCTGTGATAGTCCCCCTTAACGAAGATAGTGATGAAGAAATGAGTTTGTCGACTGATTAAGTTATTTCTCCATACCCATCAGGAGTATTACTTTAATGTATGCATGAATTCTTTAACACCAAAAACAATTTATTTCCATATCATTCACTATCAAACAACCTAACAACCTATAAACTAATCGACTAGAAATGCATATAGACTACACATACATACGAGAGAAATGTTTATTTAACGACACACTCAACACATTTGATATACGTTTATGTGGCGTCAGACAAAACGGTTAAGGAGCATTATGACAGTGAGAAAGAAACTCGCTACCGCCACATGGGCCACTGTTTCCGATAAGCAATTTTGATAAGCAATAAGGGACGTTTTATATGCACCATCCCATAGACAGGATAGCACATACCACAGCCTTTATACATCAGTTGTGGTGCACAGGCTGGAACTAGACACAACCCAATGGGTCCACCATGTGGGATCGATCAGTCGACCTACCATGAGCGAACGCTTTACCTCCGAGCTACGTCCCGCTCCATATACAAAAGAAGCCTTAAGTGGGGTTGGGGTTGTGCAGAGGGTCACACCTCCACTAATCGCATGCATACCATATTCTTCTCTCTCTCTCCCTATAACCATAGATTAAAATATGTTGAGTGCGTCGTTACATAAATGACGTCGCTCTCTCTCTCTCTCTCTCTCTCTCTCTCTCTCTCTCTCTCTCTCTCTCTCTCTCTCTCTGTATGTATGTCTCTCCCTTCAGCGCGCGCGCTTGTGTATTCCACAATATAATTATAATATTTGATACATATTTTTTTTTCAAACTGAGGTTTTGTCACTTGAACTCCCCACCTGAATCCGCGCCTGCTTCATGTTTACAGATATTTTCTTAAATATAGGTCATACTACGATTTGTGCGGATAGGACGATAGAACCGAACATTAGTTTGAAACGCACTATAGAATGATGCTTTTGATATGCAAATGACCTTAGTTATTTATAAGAGAAATAACGTGCATTCCGAACACACACAGATTTTTAAAAAGTGGAATTAAGTCAACTTCGTGCATTTTATATGATGATTTGTATATAAAACCTGTCGGGGTTTGGGTTTGTTTTCATGTAAATGCAAAGAAAACAAATATCGAATAGGAAATAAACGTAACATTTGCAAAAAACTTTGGGTCTAAATAATTGAACAGGATAATAGTCCTGTTCAATTGCTTAGACCCTAAGTTTTTTGCAAATGTTATGTTTAATTCCTATTCAATACTTGTTTTCTTTAAATACGCGTGAAAACAAACTCAAACCCCGACATATTTCATATGTACAGTTCATCATCTAAAATGCACGAAGTTAACTTATTTCCATTTTACAAAAAATCTCTGTATGTTTTGAATGCAGGTTGTATCTCCTATAAATAACTAAGGCTATTTGCTTAAGAAAAGCATCACTCTATAGTGTATTTCAAAGTAATGTTTTTTTCCACTTTCCTAGCGAAATATATTGTAGTATGACCTATATTTAAGAAACAATTTGGAAACATAAGTCAATAATCAATTCAGGCTCGGATTCAGGCGGGGAGTCTTACCATGGTAGTCTCCGTCTGCCTCTTTAGCTTCAAATGCCAAGTCGCAACCATCTATCAGTCCATATTTATCATAGCCAGCATGACAGATAATAAGTCGTTTTCCCTTCCCAAGCATCGAACAGAGTTTAGGAACTCAATGAGTAGCATCTGTAGTGCCCTGAATTGTAATAAATTACCTAAATTGTAATACCTGCTTTGAATTGTAATAAAAACTGCCCTGACTTGTAATAAACTAGCTGACTTGAATTGTAACAAAGAATTGCCCTGATTTGTAATAACCAGAGCTGCATTGAATTGTAATAAGACACCAACTTGAATTGTAAAAATACAAAAATGGAGAATTCGATACGCGGCATATCTAGGTCTACCACGCTGATATTAGTCTTCAAATTAATCAAAAAAGTTCTTAATACAAGATTTTACATCAACTGGAATGCTTTTCAATTTACCCATATTTTACTCAAATAACAATAATGTATGGAATTAGGAGATAAACATCATCTGACGTCAGATTGGATGTAGTTTATCGTGCATTTAACACCGCTAAATGACATTTCTAACGGTGTTAAGTGCACGATAAACTACCTCCAATCTGACGTCAGATGATGTTTATCTCCATTCCACCATGGGGGGGGGGGGGGGGGGGCATAGCCCTGTGGTAAAGCGTTCGCTTGATGCACGGTCGTTCTAGGATCGATCACCGTCGCTGGACCCATTGTGCTATTTCTCGTCCCAGCCAGTGCTCCACAAATGGTGTAACAAAGACCGTAGTATGTACTATCCTGTCTGTGGAATGGTGCATATAAAAGATCCCTTGTTGCTAATCGAAAAGAGTAGCCCATGAAGTGGCAACAGCGGGTTTCCTCTCTCAATATATGTGTGGTCCTTAACCGTATGTCTGACGCCATATAACCGTAAGTAAAATGTGTTGAGTGCATCGTTAAATAAAACAGTTCCTTCCTTCCTTCCATTCTACCATGGCTAAAAACATGTTCAATGTTGGAACTAGTTTTAATCCGTGGAACAAAACGTAGTGAATTGGCTAGACACGGCCATATTTGTTGGGTTTGGGTCAGCCTTTAAACTTAGGACACATTTAATCAATGGTTATAAAGGGAAAATCATGAACAAGAATAAATAGAGTTACAAACTATTTTCAGTCACGGTCAGCTGAAGTTTATCTCCTATAATTTGATCGTCTGCTACTGTTCTGTACACTCTACATTTAGTTACTGTTTAGTCTTGTAAAACATCCAATCGGTGTACTAACTTTCTTTCTGTTCTTCGCGTGTTCCGTTCTATTCCCAGACGCAGGGTTCCATTTCGTCATCGAACCATTCAGGATTTATTTCTCTTTCTGGATTGAAAATCATGTCATGTATGTTAATTATGTATTTGAAAATGTCCTCTTGTTACACATTGTAATGTGTCTGAGTGTTGTTTAATAAATCTTGAAATCTTGAAAATATACACCAGCGTTCCGATATCAAACGTAGCTGTCATCTTGGATTCTTTGTTGATAAGCACCTATTCATATTCCTACGTGAGTAAAGCGGCCTAATCAAATCATAGGTGGTTATCTAAATTTAACACCTAATTTAAGGTGTGTAGCCAATCAGAATCGAGCATTTTCCAAAGTCATGGTACAATGTCCAGTAATACATTTTCTGTGAACTTACTTGTATTTCATGTGGTTTACACAATGCTACAACAGCACGTGCAATCATAGATTATACTTCGAAAATAATATGTTATTGACCATCGGCTTGATATGCACAAGCAATGTTATCGTATTTTGGACATTCAGGGCAGTGTTTAGGGAATGGGCAAGTGGAGGAACCCTCGAAAACGTCTGAACAATAGCTTTTTGCTTTACAAAATAGCTTTGCGCATTAAAAAAGTACACCCCCCCCCCCCCCCTCCAAAGCAAGATTTGACCACAAGGGATCCCAATTAAAAGAAAAAAAACTTGGAAAGGGGACGGCCTGCCAGACCTAACACTGTGGACTTTGTAACACCATGACGGTGTGTAAGCTGATTTTTGTTTGTTACTACCCACCAGTTGTGTTAGGTTAGGTACGTACAGTATGTAAATATATAATTTATAAAATAAAATTAAAACAAATAATGTATTGGCAAAATTGATTCAGTATACTGTATGTACATGGAATGGTTACATGTATTTTTATGTATATGATTAAAGAAAAGGTTAAACAAAGTTGGTACACATTTTATATTCCAAAAACATCCATGACCTTGATTCATTGAAACAAGCTATAATGGCCTTCACGTATCCTAATCTTTTGTTATGCAAATAGCCTTATGTATTTATAGGAGAAAGAACTTGCATTCAAAACATACAGAGATTTTTGTAAAATGGAAATAAGTCAACTTCGTGCATTTTATATGATGAATTGTATATAAAACCTGTTGGGTTTGGATTTGTTTTCATGCAAATGTAATTTGCCTTTGATGTATTCAAATTGCCCTTTCTGTGATTTTGTGACACCCCTCCACCCCACCCCACCCCATTACAAAATCATAGACCCGCCCCTACTGGTTCCCATTCAGAATGAGATTTAACATCTCATGATCAGTGGGCGGTGGAAGGCTACTAAACCGAATTCTCCCGTGTTAACCCATAACGTCTAAGCATCAACTTCTATTTGTGATAGACATCCTAAGTGGCTGAGGTGAGTGACTAAGACAAAATGGGTAATTCTTGTGCGTTAAGTAAATAAGATATGTGCACAAAAATAAATGAAAATAACAATGGTTACAAAACACGTGGTGTTGAGAGAGAGAGAGAGAGAGAGAGAGAGAGAGAGAGAGAGAGAGAGAGAGAGAGAGAGAGAGAGACAGACATACAGACATACAGACAGAGACAGACAGAGACAGACACTCATGGACGCACCCTCTTACACATCAGTACATTACTAAATGAAGAACACAGCTGTACGATTTTCCTTATATATTGCAGTTTCTAAATACCCACTAACAATGTACAAAACAAACTAACTTTTGTTCGCAGTTTGCGCAGATTATATGTACTGACTATATACAGAGTATGCATAGAGTGTTTTCAGAGTTTGTGCAGTGTGCTTAAGCCCAATATTAAATATGTACACAATTGTCCTGCTACTCATCATTATATGTAGCCCAAGTACTCTGACGGTAAGGGAGCTAGACGGACATTTGGACAGTTATTAACACTTTCTTACCGTCAGAAACCAATCTATATAAATTCTGCGCAATCTATATAAACCCGACAGAACCCCCTTTCAATAATGACCCGGTTAAATACGTATTTGTTGACTGGTGTCTTCCTGTAGTATGTGTATTACTGATTAATATGTGATATATTTGTATCAGGGAACTCGAAAATGATCGATATAAAGGTATTTTTAGCCTCTATTAGAAACATACTTATCTGCCCTTGATTTGCAGAGCGCTAAGCAGCCCCAATTAGCCACTAAATTATTTCTGGCGCATCTATGTTCCAGTCGCTTGCAACAAAGGCCCTTTGTTACTACTGATTTGAGGAGTAGTTGTCGTCTTGCTCTTTTATTTTTTGACGTTAATAAAGTTTTCTATTACTATTATTGTTTGTCAGAGTGTGTGCAATCTGCTTCTTTTACAGAAAAGAAAATTATGATAATTAATGTGAGGCGAGATTGCAGCTTTGAAACAAAAAATCAAAAATGTCCATGCAAGAAAACCAAAACAATCAGGCTGTGTGACAGGTTGCTAGATTTATATCCTGTATTTAACACATGGTCAGTTATAACAAAACGCAATTTCATCAACTTAATTTTTACCTGTATCATTCTTTATTTTTAAAGCATAGGTGGAGACATTTATGCTGCCAGGGACTGCCATGCATCAATCTCAGCTGAAGATTCACAAACTGTGGCCATCGGCCATCTCCGAAGTAACTGGAACGCGTCGGAAGTGGTTAGGGGACGTAACTCTGACTTTTTTTCTCGCGAATTTCTAATAGAGGCTATAGGGGCAGTTCTGAGACTAACACAGACTTTTCAAATGGTGTAATTACATATCAAAGATATTTTTCTGCATAAAATATTAATGGCTGTATATTAGACGTGTTTCTGATCGTTCTAGTGTTTGTACTAAGTTAAAGTTTATTTTATTTCTTAAAACAACAAAACAAATTTTCGTACATACAAAACTAATTGAAGACAAAATCCAGTTTGTGCTTCTTACAAATATTAAGACGACTAGAAACACATTAATATACAGACAATGATATTCTAAACAAGAAACTATATTTAATGCGTATTTTTAGACGTTAAAAGATTTTATTAGTCGGAAACATCTTACAATGCAGGAAACTCAGGACAGACCCTTTAACATCAAACATAGGACTGTTGTTGTATTAGAGCGGGAATTTTTGTCTTCTGTTTGGTAGGCAGCGATTTTGCAGAATTTAAATAGATTGGTCTCTGCTGGTCCGTCTAAGTCTGTTACCGTCAGAGTACTTAGGCTTCATTATATGTAATTTCATTTGTTCACAGGATAACTATGTGCTGTCGTGCATTGGCATCCAGGTAGCCATTGCTATTCAGAATGCTGCATCAACGATTTTCTTCAGCTACACGTATGAACTGGTCTCCTTGGTCGCTCTAGGCGTTATTGCATTCCTCGTAAACATTGGATTCATCATCAAGGCCGGAATCACGGTGAGGGAAGGAAGGAAGGAAATGTTTGATTTAACGACGCACTCAACACATTTTATTTACGATTATATGGCATTGGACTTATGGTTGAGGACCACACAGATATTGAGGGAGGAAACCCGCTGTCGCCACTGCATGGGCTATTCTTTTCGATTAGCAGAAAGGAATCTTTTATATGTACCATCTAGGGTCTTCACGAGTACTCAAGTACTCGGGCACATGTTGAGTCTAGCGAGACTCGAGTTCGTTCACAGGACTCGAGTACCTGTGCAAGGAAGAGCATTCTCATTTAATTTTATTTTTTACGTCATTTTGCCATATGCTTGCCGCCGGTTACATTATATGGCTATAAGACATGCAGGAAAATCAAACGTCGAATGTGTGGAATGCAATACAACGGCATACTTTAGCATCCATGTTCAATTCTCGAATCAAGATGCATGATACTAGTTTACTTTATTCCTTAGTCTCATTATCGTTTAGTGTAGTTGTCAGGTATTCGGGTCCGGGTCGAGTTTGAATCCCGAGTACTCGAGTCCAATATTTTAGACTCGTGGAGGCCCTAGTACCATCCCATAAACAGGATAGCACATACCACGGCCTTTGATGTACCAGTTGTGGTGCACTGGCTGGAGCGAGAAATAGCTCAATGGGCCCACTGACGGAGATCGACCCCAAACCGACCGCGCATCACGCGTCAAAAGTCTAAACTATTTCACTCTGAACATAAATTTGACAATATGTGGTAATTCGTTTATCAGGCCGACCAACTTTCCGGCATTTTTTTTTTTAATTCACTCAATTTTTTTTTTAAGCAACTAATTTTTATTACATTTTAAATTCTTAGAATTAAATATCTTTATAAAACATTTCAACCTGAGCTCCGTTCTGTCTAGTTTTGTGTCTATTGCAACAGCTGACCAATGGAAATGTCGAGTATAGTGAAGCCATATATTATATGGAAAAAAAATCTTTATGTTTTTTTATACTCGCGGAGTTTATGGATCCATTTTAAAGATATTTTAAATATCATGTACCTACGGGGCAGGCATCGGTTCTATGGCGATGCATGCAATTTTGCCACCGTGGATCAAAGCATGAAATATAACAGAAGAACGCTACGAACCTACACAAACAAAACAAACCGAACCCACAATTGTCTTCATTCTATTGGCTTTCATATGCAACATTTAACTAAATAATATTTGGCCACCGCTAATGTATGACGCATCCATGACATTAATATATCTACCGATGTTATTTTATTCAAGTTAGTTAAAAAATAACGCGATTTGTTTTTTCTTTACATAGGCACCCCAAAAGTGTTACTCTAATAGTAATGTAAGCGTAATGCAGACGTTTAGTCCCCGAACCAGTTCGCCATAAATCAGTTCTCGACCCCACTACATGCATATGATGAAATAGTGCACATTTGGCTATGTACACGTATCTACATAAACATCACACTGGTCCCAAGTTTGTTTGTCACTTTATTGCTTATCTGTAGGTGGGAGTCTTAAATTGTAGTATAATATTTGCTAATGTGTGGGGTTTTACAGGTTTTTTTGTGAACCTATTAATGATTTTTGGTGTGGGTGAGAGGGAAGTTCCAATTCACATATAAATAATTATATACTTATTTGTATTGCCATTTTGCAAATATATGTCAAACATGACATTTTTCGCGCTGGTTAAAATTACTTTTATGAAAATGGTGTTTTTGCGTGCTTTAAATTATTGTTTTGAAAAGAGCGTTAGCGCACATAAAAAAATGAAAATATCAGAAAATTCCGGGAAAATATTTCCATTAGGTTGGTCGCCCTGGTTTATTATCTTTTGTATCGACTATCCTTGGACTAGGGTGCAAAAACACATTTTGGGTGCATGATACACTATCCTAGAAATGGATAAAAAAAACCCCACCAAAAACCACAAATATTTTGAAATATAATATACTACACAAGATAGTGCGCATCAACAAAGCATGGCTTTGATTTATAATCATAATATCATAATTTCCTATTACAGCACACAATATAAGTCAGCATGATTTTGAATTTCATTACATTAAAATCCTATGAATGGTACAACATACAAAAACCATCATGGTTTTTAATTGAATAATATATGACAAAAGCATTAACTCCATTTTGAATTCCATATTAATGTTGTATATTATTTACAATTTATCAACTTACTTTTGTTAATAGCTTTTCATACATACTCTTTCCACGTTAACGTAAATTACATTTTCATGTAATTCGATTTTAAAAAAAAGACAAACCACACGTGCATTTACAATAAAACAAATAAAACACAACATGACTCTTTTTTTTATGTGATTTAATTTTTAGGTTCTTAGAAACAAACAGAAGCTTCAATACGTTGAAAAAAAACGTAAATCTGAAGAAGAAGGTAAAGAAAAGGACAAAGATGAGAAAGAAGATAAACGAGATGATAAGAAAGAACCGAAGAAGGAAGAAAAAAGAAATGAAACAAAACAGAACGTCAACCAAGGAAACAACGGCGCACTAACTCTAGAAGATGTGGAAGAGCAAGCATCAAAAGAAGATTCATAATAAAATGGGCTGCATTCGTGATCAGGACGGGGCGGGACGTAGCCCAGTGGTAAAGCACTCGCTTGATGTGCGGTCGGTTTGGGATCGATCCCCGTCGGTGATTCTGTCTGTGGGATGGAGCATATAAAATATCCCTTGATGCATTAAAAAAATGTAGCGTGTTTCCTCTGATTACTGTGTGTCAGAATTACCAAATGACATCCAATAGCCGATGATTAATTAATCAATGTGCTCCAGTGCTGTCGTTAAACATACCCCCCACCCCCAAAAAAAAAAATAGTTATCCGAAGAACAGACTAAAAGCCTATAATACATCTACAAAGTCTCCAAAACTTCGTAGCTGTATCGTGGCTTTAAGACTAGGTGAACGCGGTATAGGGTGTGTACCATCAAATCACAGCACCGTCGGCAATGTATGTGTCTAAAATTGCTACACGCAGCGTTTCAGTTAACATATATACACCATGAAAATAAATACTACCACCCTTCACCCTAGATGACATTTTACAAAAATATTAAGACTTCACTTATCAACTTGCTGTTTTTGAAAACCATGTAATATAAGATGTTTTCCTGATCTTGATAATATATCTCCACAAAGTATACTCTTCAAAAAAAGAAACGCAAAAGGGTACAAATGGGTTATAACTCCGATTTTATGTTTCCTACCGGTTCATGCTTTGTGAATATAAGGTCATTGCATGTCCCAAACACATTCCCACGGTTACATTCGATAAAACGCAGCTACTGTACAATAAAGTTCCAAAATGTGAATATTCGCAAAAACGCAGTCACGTGCAAACCATGTCACCACTGCACGTGCGTTGTCTGCACGTGCAACATGAACACCGACAGTATAAAAGTGCAGGGTGTTCGCTTGCCTGGCCTCTGTATCTGGCCGACAGTTGACAATCCAGGACATGCCACGTCTCAGTGAACCGCAGAGAAACAATGCCATCGGCCGACTAGACGCAGGCGAATCCAGAACGGCCGTTGCCAGGGCATTCCATGTGTCCCCAAGCACCATCTCCAGACTGTGGGACCGTTACCAGCAACATGGATCAACACGTGACCTCCCTAGATCCGGTCGACCACGGGTCACTACCCCCGGGCAGGACCGCTACATCCGGGTACACCATCTTCGGGAACGATTGACTACTGCCACCTCCACAGCCGCAGCAATACCAGGTTTGCGCAGGATATCCGACCAGACCGTACGGAACCGCCTACGTGAGGTAGGAATTCGTGCCAGACGTCCAGTTCGAGGTGTCATCTTAACACCACAACACCGTCGACTCCGACTGCAGTGGTGCCAGATTCATCGACAATGGCCTCAACTGCGATGGAGACAGGTGTGGTTCAGTGACGAGTCCCGATTTCTGCTCCGACGTCATGATGGAAGATGTCGCGTGTATAGGCGTCGTGGTGAACGTTATGCGGCAAACTGCGTGCAGGAAGTGGACAGATTCGGCGGGGGTAGTGTCATGGTGTGGGCAGCCATCTCACACACTGGCAGAACTGACCTGGTCCACGTGCAGGGCAACCTGAATGCACAGGGCTACATTGACCAGATCCTCCGGCCACACATCTTTCCAGTTATGGCCAACGCCAACGCAGTGTTCCAACATGACAACGCCAGGCCTCACACAGCACGTCTCACAACGGCTTTCCTACAGAACAACAACATTAATGTCCTTCCTTGGCCATCGATATCACCGGATTTGAACCCAATTGAGCATCTATGGGACGAGTTGGACCGACGCCTCCGACAGCGACAACCACAGCCCCAGACCCTGCCCGAGCTGGCAGCAGCCTTGCAGGCCGAGTGGGCCACCATCCCCCGGGACGTCATCCGTACTCTGGTTGCTTCAATGGGCAGGCGGTGCCAGGCAGTTGTCAACACACGCGGAGGCCACACCCGGTATTGACTCCAGATGACCTTGACCTTGGTGGTGTGTCCTATCACTTACTCACAATGGACTAGAGTGAATTGTGAACAATCCTGCAACATTTGGTAATTATCGGACTCACCATTCAATAATTAAATCAATTCTCCAAATGTTACGACAATGTGGTTTTGCGTTTCTTCTTTTGAAGAGTATATTATACAGTGTAGATTAGTGATGTTCCAATGATCGATTAAAATCGAAAATTTATTGTTGTTTAAAAACACACCAAACTCGCTTTCGCTCGTTAGATACATTTTAAAACAACTCGTTGTTAGATAAATGGTATCTAACGGCCACTCATGTATTGTTCTCTGTTTATAAGACACATACTAAACACGTATCCATGTACCCGTTAAGATGTTTGCAATGCCCGAGACAACAATTAAAACGCATTGTGTTTTTAATTGCTCGTAACATATTATTATTATTATTGCAAGACACAAATTGGTCTGGTTGGTAGGTCGCCATCCAAGTGGAGACCATATTAACGTTTAGATGACAGACGTCAGATTACCAGTTAGATAATTGTTAATTGTACATGTAAAACTAAATATATAAACTGTATTGGTACAAAAGTTTGTTTTGTTTAACGACACCTCTAGAGCACATTGATGTGTTAATCATCGGCTATTGGATGTCAAGCATTTGGTAATTTTGACATAGTCTTAGAGAGGAAACATGCTACATCTTTTCCATCAGTGGCAAGGGATCTTTTATATGCACCATCCCGCAGACAGGATATCACAAACCACGGCCTTTGATATACCAGTTGTGGTGCACTGGCTGGAACGAGACATAGCCCATGGATCCACCGACGGGGATCGATCCTAGACCGACCGCGCATCTGGGCTACGTTCCGCCCCGTATTGTTACAAAGCTGAAATTAAGCACTGTGACACTATCACGGCTATAGTTGGGAAAATGAATTCAGAAGTAACTACGGGTCTTGCCGTGATGTTTCCAAAGATCGCTGAACGTTTTCAGCAAACAGAAGGGAGATATGTTTGGCACCAGAGAATACGACGACTCATCAACACACGCCTTGTCACAAACGGACCTTGTGGAAACTCTGTGAGCTCTTGCATAGGCGTACGGGCTCACATTTCGTAGCTAAAAATGTAATTTTTGAATTGTGCAGCTTACTATTATTCTGTCACAAAAGTCTTTTGTTAAAGGTCACTTACACCCATATGCTTTAGTTTGAGAGGGTTGCTTGGGGTGGGTGGGGGCGCAGCTGAATTATTATGCTCCCCTTTCATAACAGCATATGCACTTGATTTCAGACAAAGTATAACACGATTCTGTATTTGCGTTAGGCCCAGTAATTGTTGAGCACCTAATTATATACAAGCATACAATAACATACACTGACGTGCACAATACATACAAAAACGCCATGATAAATAAATACACAGGGACGGTCTACTCTCTGGGTATGATATATATAGAATATCAGGTTACTACGTTTTGATATCGTGGTTATTTGGCGAGGTTTAGATAACTGTGTAACAGGCGAGCTTCAGCTTTCAAGTTATATTTTTGTAATATGTTTCAGTCAAAAGCGGTATAGAAACTATTAGTTTTATCGTGTAGCAACTACTACCGGTAGTCGGACAATAGCAGGTACCGGAAAGCATCTTGGGAATGGCATAGCCAGCCTAAGAGTTGTGTGTTTCCAAATTTTAAATAAAATATTTTTATTATATTTCAAAGTCTGCTGTGTTACAACATTGCAATTTTTGCACCTTTTTCTGTTAAAATAAACTCAAGTTTATGTGTGACCTGAAGAAGATCTACATCACTGTCTCCTAGTGACTGTGACGTCAGACTCTGTTCCAGTGTAAATATTCTTTGTAGGAAACTACTTGCCTTTTTGTTTCATAATGTTTAATTTAAAACGCTGGCTACTTCCGAATGGGTGCGAATAATGGAGAATTGAAAAATAAGAGATAATTTGACTTTACAGGAAGTGTAAATGTTATATTTATTCATGCAGTTCAACAATTATTGCTGTAAATAGATCATTGAAAAGGGAGAAAACGACCTACCTGGAAATTGAGCAAACATGCGTCATGCGCACAACTCATTTCCAAGTAACATGATAACACTTTGAATTATCAGGTAGGGGTTATTAGGTCAATATGAAACATGGTAGCATGATCAAATTATATAGAAAAGCAAGAAGACATAGCTTGCATTTAAATATACAAATGAGACTATTTGAGAGTATGATATTACCGATTTTACGATATTGTGGCACCTGGGGTTCAAAACGTCCATTTGACATTTTGCAAAAAACTTCTCTGCGTTGACAACTCAACCCCAAATTTTATGATGTATGGTGAACTTACAAATTACAAAATATATAGAAGAATCATTAATTATTGGATGATGATGATAACTAGTTTAACGTGCCCATATACCACTAGGGTTTCGAACACGCCTATCCCGAGTCCGACCTCCGATAAGATCGGTGGCCTGACTCGGGATGGAGGGGTGGGGGGGGGGGGGGGGGGGGGGGGGTTGAAAATGGGCAGAAATTTGAAACTAGCAATTAGTAAAAAAGTTAATAGAATAAATAAAAAAAATAAAAAGGTTACAAGCCAAAAATAAAAAAGAATTGACTGCTCGGCCGAATATTTATATAATTTGGAGCATTTTAGAAGGACAGTCCAAAATTAAATAAGAGAAAGAAGAAAGGATCGGACTATTTAATAATATTTAAAAAAAAAGTAATTTCGACATAAAATTTTGAACGCAGATCTAAAAGTTTAAAGTCCGATCGATATGTCCACGCGAGTTAATTATTGGAAGAAAATTATTGAAAGTAAAGAACAAAAGTTATCAGTTATTATATACAAGTTTTATCCACTATGTATGAACATTATATTTTTTTATTTTAAATCAAGGTGGACTTGTAATGTGAAGAGTATTTTAGATTTAGCTGTATTTAGCAACATTTGCTTACACTAGTTTGATACCAGTATAAATAGAAAAATGGTTATTGCAAAATATAGAAATTGTTTATAATTAGTTACATGTATATATACAAGAGTAGAATAGTTGTTTTGAAACGTCATCAAAGGTTATTTAAAACTGAATATTAATGAGTCATGCCTGAATATTCTTCCTTTGAAATACAGAAGTATCTTTGCTAAATTTAGACTATGTAGTCATAACCTACCAATTGAAAGAGGAAGACGGTGGAATATACTACGATACGAACGAATATACATGTACTGTATTTGTAATAAAAATTGTATCGGCGACGAATTCTATTTACTTGTTTGACTGCAGTACATTAAATGACATAAGAAAACGCTATTTATCTCGCTACTACTGTAAAAATCCGAGTAAACAAATATGAAATATTTGTCAGTATATAATATATAAAACAGTGTTAAAAATACGATAATTTAATATATGAGACATACCTGAATATGAATGTATGTGATTGTATG
This sequence comes from Gigantopelta aegis, assembly GCF_016097555.1. NCBI lineage: Eukaryota > Metazoa > Mollusca > Gastropoda > Neomphalida > Peltospiridae > Gigantopelta > Gigantopelta aegis. Next base: position 51,902,112 of record NC_054706.1, read on the forward strand.
TATGTATGTATGTGTGTGTAATGTGTGTAATGTATGCATGTGTGTGTGTGTGTGTGTGTGTGTGTGTGTGTGTATTGTTGTATGTATGTATGTATGTTTGTATGTATATTTGTATGTATTGATGTTTGTATGCATTTATGTATGTAGTATTAAAATATGTATTTCCTCATGTATGTATGTACGTATGTATGTATGTATGTATGTATGTATGGCTGTATGTATACTGTATATATGTATATATTTTGATTCTCATTATTACTTTTGACTTAAACATCATATATTAAATGTTATTTGTATGTATTGTGTTTGAAATGTTTAAACTGTCTCAATGTATGTATGTGTATGTATATGTATATATTATATTATTTTGTATCGTATTGCATATGATATGTTTATTTTACCTCATGTACCATGGATATGGTCTGAGCGAAAGACAGGAGTAGATTAATGAATAAATCGATTAATTTGTAGCTATTTTTTTTACAAATAAGTGTAAAGAAATAAGAAAATAGGGCACCTGCATCTGTGTTAACGTATCTTTAAAGTGTGTTAAGTACTATAGATTAGTAGTTTTATATTATTTTTTATTTCTTTCTTGACGAAACCCTATGTGGCGAAAATATCAGATTAAAAGTGGTTAATGACTTTTAAAGGAATCTTTTGTTGTTGTTTTTTTCTTTGTACCATATATACATGATAATATATTACACACAAATTCAGGGCGACCATTTTAATTTTTATGCGCAGAACGCTCTTTTCTAAAAAAAAAATTAAAGCGCGCGAAAACACCATTTCATGAAAATAATTTTAAACAGCGCAAACAAATGTCATGTTTGGCATATATTTGCAAAATCACAATACAAATGAGTATATAATTATGTATATGTGAATTTGAACTTCTACATAAAAAGACCTTCTCCCCACACACAACCACACCAAAATTCATCAACAAGTTGACACAAAATCCCCTTTAAGGCCTTAAAAACCCACTTTATTAGCAAATATTGTATTACAGTTTAAGACTCCCATCTACAGATTAGTAATAAAGTGACAAACAAACTTGGGACCAATGTTATTTTTAAGTAGGTACATTGCCTGATATGCAGTATTTCATCATATGCGTGTAGTGGGGTCGAACTGATTTGTAGCGAACTGGTTCGGGGACGAAACCACTACCCACATTATTGTTTAACTTACTTGAATAAAATAACATTGGTAAAAATATTAATGTTATGTATGCGTCATAGATTAGTGGTGGCTAAACATTATTTAGTCAAATGTTGCATGTTTTTGTACGATCGCAGCGTTCTTCTGTTTTATATAATATATATATACTATTCATGTTTTCATCCACGGTGACAAAATTGCATGCATCGCCATAGAACCGATGCCGGCCCCGTAGGAACATAAGTCTATGATATTTAAAATGTCTTTAAAACGAATACATAAACTATTCGACTATGAAAAATAAGAAAGAAAATTTTCATACATGGCTTCAGTTTACTCGACATTTTCATTGGTCGGCTGTTAACAATAGACACACGCCTTGGTAATGGCACAAAACTAGACAAAACGGAGCTCAGGTTGAAATGAGTGATACAGATATTTAATTCTAAGAATGTAGAATGTATTAAAAATTAGTTTCCTTAAAAAAAAAAAAAAAAAATTAAAAATTAAACAAAAAATTCGAGTGAATTTCAAAAATATTCCGAATATTTGGCATCAATTCAGGAATTCCGAGTACGTGATGAAAATTCCGGATATTTCGGAAAATTCCGTAATAGGCCTCGGTGGTCGGTTAAACCATCGGACCGGTAGAATCGTCAAGGAAAATTCCGTAAAGTTGGTCGGCATGCAAATTAGCCGTACTTTTAAAATACATATAAAAGGTCGCTTGTTACTGGACAGTAGATGGTGTCGTAGATGGTAGCTGGTGTCGTAGATGGTGTCGTGGTTAAGCCATCGGACATAAGGCTGGTAGGTACTATCGGCCTCGGTGGTGTCGTGGTTAAACCATCGGACATAACGCTGGTAGATATCGGCCTCGGTGGTGTCGTGGTTAAACCATCGGACATAAGGCTGGTAGATACTGGCCTCGGTGGTGTCGTGGTTAAACCATCGGACATAAGGCTGGTAGATATCGGCCTCGGTGGTGTCGTGGTTAAACCATCGGACATAAGGCTGGTAGATATCGGCCTCGGTTCTGTCGTGGTTAAACCATCGGACATAAGGCTGGTAGATATCGGCCTCGGTGGTGTCGTTGTTAAACCATCGGACATAAGGCTGGTAGATATCGGCCTCGGTGGTGTCGTGGTTAAACCATCGGACATAAGGCTGGTAGATACTGGCCTCGGTGGTGTCGTGGTTAAATCATCGGACATAAGGCTGGTAGATATCGGCCTCGGTGGTGTCGTGGTTAAATCATCGGACATAAGGCTGGTAGATATCGGCCTCGGTGGTGTCGTTGTTAAACCATCGGACATAAGGCTGGTAGATATCGGCCTCGGTGGTGTCGTGGTTAAACCATCGGACATAAGGCTGGTAGATACTGGCCTCGGTGGTGTCGTGGTTAAACCATCGGACATAAAGCTGGTAGGTATCGGCCTCGGCTGTGTCGTGGTTAAACCATCGGACATAAGGCTGGTAGATATCGGCCTCGGCGGTGTCGTGGTTAAACCATCGGACATAAGGCTGGTAGATATCGGCCTCGGTGGTGTCGTGGTTAAACCATCGGACATAAGGCTGGTAGATACTGGCCTCGGTGGTGTCGTGGTTAAATCATCGGACATAAGGCTGGTAGATATCGGCCTCGGTGGTGTCGTGGTTAAACCATCGGACATAAGGCTGGTAGATACTGGCCTCGGTGGTGTCGTGGTTAAACCATCGGACATAAGGCTGGTAGATATCGGCCTCGGTGGTGTCGTGGTTAAACCATCGGACATAAGGCTGGTAGATATCGGCCTCGGTGGTGTCGTGGTTAAACCATCGGACATAAGGCTGGTAGATATCGGCCTCGGTGGTGTCGTTGTTAAACCATCGGACATAAGGCTGGTAGATATCGGCCTCGGTGGTGTCGTGGTTAAACCATCGGACATAAGGCTGGTAGATACCGGCCTCGGTGGTGTCGTGGTTAAATCATCGGACATAAGGCTGGTAGGTACTGGGTTCGGTGGTGTTGTTGTTAAGCCATCGGACATAAGGCTGGTAGGTACCGGCCTCGGTGGTGTCGTGGTTAAACCATCGGACATAAGGCTGGTAGATACTATCGGCCTCGGTGGTGTCGTGGTTAAACCATCGGACATAACGCTGGTAGATACTATCGGCCTCGGTGGTGTCGTGGTTAAGCCATCGGGCATAAGGCTGGTAGGTACTATCGGCCTCGGTGGTGTCGTGGTTAAGCCATCGGACATAAGGCTGGTAGATTCCAGCCTCGGTGGTGTCGTGGTTAAGCCATCGGACATAAGGCTGGTAGGTACTATCGGCCTCGGTGGTGTCGTGGTTAAACCATCGGACATAACGCTGGTAGATACTATCGGCCTCGGTGGTGTCGTGGTTAAGCCATCGGGCATAAGGCTGGTAGGTACTATCGGCCTCGGTGGTGTCGTGGTTAAGCCATCGGACATAAGGCTGGTAGATACCAGCCTCGGTGGTGTCGTGGTTAAGCCATCGGACATAAGGCTGGTAGGTACTATCGGCCTCGGTGGTGTCGTGGTTAAGCCATCGGACATAAGGCTGGTAGATACCGGCCTCGGTGGTGTCGTGGTTAAGCTATCGGACATAAGGCTGGTAGGTACTATCGGCCTCGGTGGTATCGTGGTTAAGCCATCGGACATAAGGCTGGTAGATACCGGCCTCGGTGGTGTCGTGGTTAAGCCATCGGACATAAGGCTGGTAGATACCGGCCTCGGTGGTGTCGTGGTTAAGCCATCGGACATAAGGCTGGTAGGTACTATCGGCCTCGGTGGTGTCGTGGTTAAGCCATCGGACATAAGGCTGGTAGGTACTATCGGCCTCGGCGGTGTCGTGGTTAAACCATCGGACATAAGGCTGGTAGATACTATCGGCCTCGGTGGTGTCGTGGTTAAACCATCGGACATAAGGCTGGTAGATATCGGCCTCGGTGGTGTCGTGGTTAAACCATCGGACATAAGGCTGGTAGGTACGGGCCTCGGTGGTGTCGTGGTTAAACCATCGGACATAAGGCTGGTAGGTACCGGCCTCGGCGTTGTCGTGGTTAAACCATCGGACATAAGGCTGGTAGGTACCGGCCTCGGCGGTGTCGTGGTTAAACCATCGGACATAAGGCTGGTAGATACCGGCCTCGGCTGTGTCGTGGTTAAACCATCGGACATAAGGCTGGTAGATACTGGGTTCGGTGGTGTCGTGGTTAAACCATCGGACATAAGGCTGGTAGATATCGGTCTCGGCGGTGTCGTGGTTAAACCATCGGACATAAGGATGGTAGGTATCGGCCTCGGCGGTGTCGTGGTTAAACCATCGGACATAAGGCTGGTAGATATCGGCCTCGGCGGTGTCGTGGTTAAACCATTGGACATAAGGCTGGTAGGTACTGAGCTCCACCCAGAGCGAGTTTTAACGACTCAATGTGTAGATGTAAGACCACTACACCGACTGCTCTTTACTAACTACTAACAACTGACCACTAATCCACTGTCCCAGATAGACAACCCAGATAGCTGAGGTGTGTGTGTGTGTGTGTGTGTGTGTGTGTGTGTGTGTGTGCCCATGGTAGCGTGCTTGAACCTTAACTGGATATAAGCACGAAAATAAGTTGAAATGATTTAATGAATGGATGTTTCGAAATACCCATATGTTAGACACCAAATAGCCGTAATTAAAAGTTGGTCTACTCAGTCTGGTTTTCGTTAATCATATACGCTTTCCCTTTCCTTTCATGACAATTGGATGTCAAAAATTTAACATCTACGTCTTAGAGGAAACCCGATACATTACATGTGTTCATTGTCAGCAAGGGATCTTTACATACACTTCCTCAAAGATAGGACAGCACATACCATAACCCTTGATATATCAGTCGTGGGACACTGGTTGGAACAGGAAAACCAAATGAGATAATGGGATCCAAAGACCTCAGGCGAGCGCTAAACTACTGACTGGGCTAGATCCACACACCCATGTTCCTAATTAAGATGACTTAAGTAAAAAGTGAATCTTACACACCCGTTGGTGAGAACATCATGTGTTATTTCTGATTACAAATACCTGTTAACACATGTACGTGTGTTAACAATTTCAAAACATACGACTGGCTGCTCCTAGGTGATGACCAGGGGCCCATTTTACTAAACATCGTAAGTTTACGTCTGCTACTAGCAGTTATACCGGTTGTGCGTTTACACGTGTTTGACATCAATTTCACGCAGAAAATTACATCATTACGGAAGCTGGAGTATTTTAAAGACAAAAGAAAATGAAATATGTAATAAGAATTGTGCTTTAGTCGTAGATTTACGTTTACGTGCAAAACTAGGCTTACGATGTTTTGTGAAATTTGGCCCAGGTCACCAATGCCATACGTCCAATAACAAAAACCCAGTGCGATGGAAATCGATTACACTGTGACGTATAGTTAACCTGACAATCATGTGTCTATGACGCGTAAGTCAGCTACAAGTGCGACGGCTGTAAATAACGTTTAGTCGATAAAGATGTTTGCTTAAAACCTGGGTTTTTTAGGATATGTAAAAAATAGAATAATACATTCGTATCGTTAGATATCTCACAACTCGTTGTTTAAAAACGTATCAAACTCGCTTTCGCTCGTTGGATACATTTTAAAACAACTCCTTGTGAGATAAATGGTATCTAACGGACACTCAAGTATTATTATTATAATATATCTATAAATATATATAATAAATGTTTTAAAATGTATCCAACGAGCGAAAGCGACACTCAATTATTATTATTATTATTATTATAACCTACGTTTAACTAATGTGTGCACATTTGTGGTAATTGTGGAATAAACATCACTGTTTGTAAACATGTTAAATATTTTAAATGGCCATTACGTGGCTAAAAAATTAACTTTCGAAACTTAATAGTAGTATTAACAGTCTAGCAATAGTAGTAGTATTATAATAATTATTACTGCTGCTACTACTACTGCTACTGCTACTACTACTACTACTGTTGTTGTTCTTGTTGTTATTATTCTTTTCCTCCCCCGTTGAGATAGCTATTTTGTTATTTGATGTATGGATATTTCATATTCCGTCATGAATTGTAAGTCTTTTTTACAGGTAGGTACCGGCCTCGGTGGAGTCGTGGTTAAACCATCGGACATAAGGCTGGTAGGTACCGGCCTCGGTGGAGTCGTGGTTAAACCATCGGACATAAGGCTGGTAGGTACTGGGCTCCACCCAGAGCGAGTTTTAACGACTCAATGGGTAGGTGTAGGACCACTATACCGACTGCTTTTCCACTAACCACCAACAACTGACCACTAACCCACTGTACTGAACAGACAACCCAGATAGCTGAGGTGTGTGTGCCCAGGATAGCGTGCTTGAACCTTAACTGGATATAAGCACGAAAATAAGTTGAAATGAATTAATGAATGGATGTTTCGAAATACCCATATGTTAGACACCAAATAGCCAGAATTAAAAGTTGGTCTCGGTCTAGTCAAATACGCCTTCCCTTTCCTTCCACTGTACTGGACAGACAACCCAGATAGCTGAGGTGTGTGTGCCCAGGATAGCGTGCTTGAACCTTAACTGGATATAAACACGAAAATAAGTTGAAATGAATTAATGAATGGATGTTTCGAAATACCCATATGTTAGACACCAAATAGCCAGAATTAAAAGTTGGTCTGTCTAGTTTTCGTTAATCAAATACGCCTTCCCTTTCCTTCCATCGCTATTTGATGTCAAACATTTAACATCTAGTGTTAGAGGAAACCCGACATGTTTCCATTATCAGCAAGGGATCTTTTACATGCACTTCCTCACAGACAGGACAACACATACCACGAATTTTTATATATCAGGTAGTACTAAACCAAATAACTTCTGGCTGGGTCAAAGTTAAACTTTTGGTAGAGAAGTGAACACCACAAGTCCTGTGATTGGTGATAAATGTGAGTGTGTTGGTTGTAAAAGAAAATAGTTAGATCTGGGCAAAAATGTATGCCATTTTATTTCATCTAGTACGGTACCACTGTGTCAAATAGCCTTGTGCTTGCAACATGTATGGGGTAAAAGTACTCGAATTTTGTGCGGAACTAGGGTAGTCATAGATGCTACCCGTTATCTCAGAAATGAGCAGCTTGACCCCCATGTTTTTCTGATTCACTTTAAGGTTGGGGGGTGGGGGTGGGGGGGGGTAGTATTTATATCCATGGCGTTTATGTCGATTGATACGCTGCAGGTAGGAGTTTTACTATTGTCGTCTATGGGATTTGATTTGGTAGTATACACCCATCAGTCGTGGGACACTGGTTGGAACAGGATAACCAATTCCGATAATGGGTTCACCGGTCCTAAGATCCAAAGACCTCGGGCGAGCGCTATACTACTGACTGGGCTAGATCCACACACACCCCAGTTGCTAACTAAGAGGAGATAAGTAAAATGTGAATCTGCGTTATATTTATTTATATCACCGAGGCAGTTCGTTACAATGGCTAGAAGGTGTTCGAGACCTCGTCCCCTCGGGAAAAATAAAACCCCACAAAAAATCAATATAACAAACAAACACAAAATAATAATAATACTAATAATAAAACCTACGTTTAACCACATTTGTGGTAATTGTGGAATAAACATCATTGTTTGTAAACATGTTAAATATTCAAAAACTTCCGAAACTTAATAGTAGTACTAACAGTCTAGCAATAGTGGTAGTACTATAATAATTATTATTACTTTTAGTAGTACTAGTACTACTACTACTACTACTATTATTATTATTATTATTATTATTACTGTTCTTGTTATTCTTTCCCTCCCCCGTTGAGTTAGTTATTTTGTTATTTGATTCATGGACATTTCATATTCTGTCGTGAATTGTTATAGTCTTTTTTAAAGATCACGTACACATAGATACTATAGTGTGAGTGGGTTGAGGGGGTGAGGGGGGGGGGGGGGGTGAGGGGGCAGCTGAAAATAATATGCACGTCCTTTCATAACAGCATATGCATTTGATTTCAGACAAAGTATAATACGATTCTGTATTTGTGTTAGGCCCAGTAATCGTTGAGCACCTAATTATATACAAACATACTGTCACAACAGACGTGTGCGTGCACAATACATACAAAAAACGCCATGCTAAATAAATACAAAGGGACGGTCTACTCTCGATCCATTTATCTATACATTTGAATTTTCATTTGAACAGTATTCGTGCTTCTGTACTACTGATCGATTTACCAATATAATAAACACGCACGCACACGTAAACACAAACACAGAAAGAAACCCACGCTGGGACACACGGTTAAATTGCTCTTTATAAAAGTTGGAATGCAAGGTTTTGAATCTGTGAGTCATTACGAATCTATCCAGGCTAAGTTATGGATTTTCTGTCATCGCGTATCCATTTAGGCGATTCACGGTGAAGAAGGGAATGTTTTATTTAACGACGCATTCAACACATTTCATTTACAGTTATATGGCGTCGGACATATGGTTTAAGGACCACCACTGTCGTCACTTCATGGGCTACTCTTTTTGATTAGCAGCAAGGGATCTTTTATATGCACCATCCCATAGACAGGATAGCACATACTACGGCTGGAGCGAGAAATAGCCCACTGACGGGGATCGATCCCAAACCGACCGCGCATCAAGCGAGCGCTTTGCCGCTTTATCGATATCACATACTCTATACATGTATAAATTGACCCCTCTGTATGGCATGATTGACAAGCGCTCTCCTATCGGAGGCCGGACTCGGGATAGGCGTGTTCGAAACCCTAGTGGTATATATGGACACGTTAAACCAGTTACTAAGCTAAAGACAAGTGCCCAGGACCAATGGGCAAACTAACTATAAATTAATTAATTTTAAAATGCATGTACATGAATAAATAAATAAATAAATAAATAAATAAACAAACAAACAAAGAAACAAGCAAACAAGCAAACAAGCAAATAAATAAAATAAAATAAAATAAATAAATAAATAAATAAATAAACAAACAAACAAACAAGCAAACAAGCAAATAAATAAATAAATAAATAAAATAAAATAAAATAAATAAATAAATAACTACATGTATACGATTTGTTCAAGCACCTGTGTGACATTATTATTATTAGGCATGCGTGGTACTGACAGTTTACCAATATATTGCGATTCAAAGGGAAAATAATATCTGATACACTCTACCTGAACCGATACACTCTCGGTATTTTCCGTATTTCAAGCTCAAGCTCGCTGTCAGTCGGAATCTGATTTCTCTCATTCGACTGCTTTTCTTAACTGAATGAATGTTTAACGACACCCCAGCACGAAAAATACATCGGCTATTGGGTGTCAAACTATGGTAATGCAAACAAATAAAGTGATGATCAACATCAATATAAGAATTCAAGATTTAAATAAAAACAGTGTAAAGAACTGTACAATTTTGTTTTTTTTAAATATCACAGATAGATACTGACTTTTACTCAAATTTTCAATTTTGTGCTGTATTGGCCATTCTCAAAGAGAATGTTACACCCCTGCACCACGGTGAGGTTACAGCACGCGCAGGGTTAAATTAGCTTTAGTACACCGAAGTGACCGATATATTTAATGTTATAGATAATAAACTTGGACTTGTATTGATATTAAGTATTTTCTTTATTTGTGTAAATAGTATATTATGACACGTGTCATGACACCGGCCACGACGGTATTTTGGTTAAATCATTGGACTTAAGTGTGCTAGGTTCTGGGTTCGCATTCTGGCACCGGCACCCACCATGAACGAGTTTAAAAAGTTACTTTTGTTTAACGACACCACTAGAGCACATTTATTTAATTTATTTATTAATCATCGGCCAGTTTGGTAATTCTGACATAGTATTAAAGAGTAAAGCCGCTACATTTTTAAAATTAGTACCAAGGAATCTTTCATATGCACCATCCCACAGCCTTTGATATACCAGTCGTGGTGCAATGGCCCTAATAGATCAATGCGTCCACCGACCGGGATCGATCCTAGATTGACCGCGCACCATGCGAACGCTTTACCACTGGGGTACGTCCCTCCTGCTTGAGTGAGTTTAACGACTCAATGGGTAAGTGAAAAAGCCACTCCACCAACTTCTCTATCACTAACAACCCAGGACAGCGTGCTTGAACCCTAATTGAAAATAAACACGAATATAACTATAAAGAAGATGATGCAGATAACCTACGTATCGTGATAGAGGAAACCCATATCGTGATATAACGCGATACAAGTATTATGATAATACCCATCCCTACGTATGTTTTGGAATGAATGAATGAACGAATGTTAAACGACACCCCAGCATATTATGATTGAAATCACAAGACGGGGATTACAGTGTAACGAAAGCCAAGCAAATAAAATTGAACAGACAGACGGACAGTTTATTAAATATTATCTCATTACAACACATCTCAGGTATGTTGCATTCGGAAGGTGTAACTTGTGGGGCAGCAGCAGGTTCTTTCTTCCCTCTCTTTCTCTCTCTCTCTCTCTCTCTCTCTCTCTCTCTGTGCGGGTCTCTCTCTCTGTCTCTCTCTCTCTCTCTCTCTCTCTCTCTCTCTCTCTCTCTCTCTCTCTCTCTCTCTCTCTCTCTCTCTCTCTCTCTCTCTCTCTCTCTCTCTCTCTCTCTCTCTCTGTGTGAGTCTCCCTCTCACCCTTCGCTTTCTCCCGCACTTTCACTTTTCCCTCTCTCCCTACCTTTCTCTCTTTATCTCTCTCCCTTTCTCTGTCTCTCTTCCCTCTTCCTCTCTTTCTCTGTCTGTCTCTCTCTCATTATTGCTTTACGTGATTAATTAATGATTATCCACACAATTTAAGATCAAGGAGGAGGGGAGGGTATTATCATGTTTGTAATGATTAAATGGTGTCATATATGATATTTCAGATTGAAATTGAGATTGAAATTGAGAAGGTCAGTATTATTGATATCGAAGTTAACAAGCAGGAGTTTCGAGCAGCAGAAGTTCACCTCAGTTTTTCCTACGAAAAACCGGAAGTTTTCCGTTGGAGCATGTCTCGATCCCTCCTAGTTCATCAAGATAAACGTCTCCGGCACTATATTTATTATTGTGATATTTATTGCTGATCGGGTCCAATAAATGTCAAAATGTTAAAAAACGGACCGTAGATGTTTACCTTGGTGAACTAGATCCCTCCCTACAATTCGATCGTCACAGTCTAGACCCCCCCCCCCCCACACACACACACACACACACACGCGCACACGCGCGCCTGCAACAGTTCTATTAAACAAACAAACATTGAAACACTTACCTCTGTTCAGAAATATCCAGAACAGAACAGAACAGAACAGCACAGCACAGTAGTTAGCAGTCGTCATTAGGTAGGATTAGATCAGTGCACATTTTAAATTTAAATATGATCATAAATGTCAAACAGCGATACTATTCTCACATATAAAAAAAAAAAAAAAAAAACATTTTTTTTTTTTTTTAAAAAGAAGAAAAAAAACGTGCGTTCTATCCTTTGACATCAATAAGCATATTAATTCATTAAAACGTCACGACAAAGACGTTGACGTTACTGTGAAAATGTTTCCGGCAATAAAAAACAAAAAATATCCTCACAAAAAAAGAATCACTGTCTGGCTGGCTAACTAGTTTCGCTAATTTGCGCTTCATCAGAGCCAAAATAACGAATCCGAAGTAGGACTGGGCTGAAGGCCTTTAAAGCAAATATTGAGTCAAACATGTCAAATTGGTGAGTGGTCTGTTCACTGTGATGTTTGTAATTAATTAAGAGGCCATGTAAGTTGACTGAACTGATTGTTGTTAGCAATTAACGTCACCTTCCTAGAGGCCTATTACACCAATGGTGACAATGGGTGAGTTCACTCCTTGGGTGCTAAGTAGGTACATTTTCTTTTGTTTGCTTAACAGTAATTGATCAATGGTGGTATCTCTTACATCTTGCAATGTGCAGGCATGTATGACTTGTAACTGATGATTTGGAATTGAATAATAAAACCAAAGAATGTTTTGAAAAAAAAATATAAAAAAAATTGAAATATTGATCAAAACAAAACAAAACAAAAAAAAGTAGGAAATTTGACTTCAAAAAAAGTTTTAAACAACATTTACATATTTGGTGAAAAAGTATTAAAAAGCGCCAAAATATTAATCTAAAAAATAAAAAAAACAGAACCCAGAGATATTTTAATTAGTACTTCGGATTCGTCGACAGTGTTAAAAAACCAGAGATATATGATTTTAATGGGAACAAAAATGAATACCTGGCACTCGCATGTATGTATTTAAGAATGAATGAACGCACTGGCTCAGGAATTTTTTAAAACTAAAAAAATGTTATTTTCTAATTTTGCCCCAGGGATTCGAAATTGATTTTAAATTGACCGTTGTGATATACAAAATATAACTGTTTTTCGGTCTTGTTTTAAATTTATTTGGCTAGTACTATGTTTTGTTTACAGCCGGATACGATGTATTTGTTTTTAAAAAATTGTTAGGAAAGGGATAACAACAAACCAACCACTGAAAAATGGATTGGCTTAGAGGCTTAAGCGGCGTGTAGTCGGGTGGAGACTAAGATATCCTTGAGACTTGGATTTTTTCTATATGCAATAACCGGACGTGCTGTAATAGGGTTTTTCATAACAGTTTGCAGATTTAAAAACTCCTCCTTCATAAGTTTACCAATATCAACGCTACGTCGACTGTAAATTATTGGAAAAATTATTTTATCTCTTTTTACAGCTTTACCAGATTCAACGTTGATTCCAAATGGCTGTTTTGTCTGTAATGTACGAATCCAGAAGGCCTCTCGTTCAAGTCTCAAGAGGTCTGTTTCGTCTTTTGAACCAAGTATCAGGGGTTGTTCAATTGGAATTATTTCAAAATTTTCATCTAACGAATGGTCAGGTAAATTGAAGTGATTGGCGACAGGGGTGTCAACTTCATGCCAAATATCATACTTGTGACAAACTGCTCTAATTCTCAGTTGGTTTTGCGTTTGTCCTACGTACTGTTTTTTACATAAATTACAGGTGATTAGATATACTACATTTTTCGAATCACAGTTCATGTCTGTCCGAATTTGATATTCAATTTTGGTCTGTTGACTTTTGAAAGTCGACTGCGTTTTAAGTAAGTTGTGAAGTCTACACCTGGTTTTGGCACAAGTAGTAGAGGAGCCAGTGCTTATTTGAGGTGATTGGTTATGCTGAAGTTTGTATGGTTTATAGTCTTCAGTTGCCCTAAAGGGATTTTCTAATTCTCGAACAGTTTCAGATTTAATTTTTCTTAAAAACCGTTTTGAATATCCCCTAGGTTTTAAAGCACTAAATAAAAGTGAACAAGCCTCATTGAAATTCTGTTTGTTACTCGAATTTCTGTGAAATCTAATAATCTGAGATTTAACAATGCCTTTAAAGGTGTGGCATGGGTGAAAAGACTTACAGTGGAGAAGTTGGTGTGTGTCTGTTGGTTTGAAAAACACTTTGTAGTCTAGGTAACCTGATGTTTCAAACTGTGTACCTTTATAAATTGTTACATCCAAAAAGTCAACTGATTTATCCGATATGGTGGCCTTAAGTTTGATATTGTCATCCTGTTGATTTAATAACTCAAAAAAGTTCCAAAATTCTTGTTTAGAATGTGGCCAAATGATAAGTATATCGTCGAGATATCTGAGGTACAAAAGAGGTGTTTTACTCGATTTCTTTAAAGCAGCCTCTTCCCATTCGGCGACATAGATAGATGCAAAGTTTGGACTAAAACGTTTGCCCATAGCACAACCACACACTTGCTGATACATTTCTCCATCAAACTCAAAATCATTTCCTTTTAGGCTTAATTCTAACAGCTCAATAATGTTCGTATCTGGTCTGTTTGTATCTGGGTACTTATCGAATGCTCTCTTAACTGAATCAATGCCCGCATCAATACCTATGTTGGTGTACATGTAGTCAATATCAAGGGTAACCAAGAATGAATCTTTTGGGATTTTGGTTTTTGATAATTTTGATAGAAGATCTTCAGTGTTTTTCACGAAGCTTCCATGTCTATTTGCAATTGGTTTTAAGTGAAAATCTATGTATTCTGAAATATTGTACGATTCTGATCCAGTCTGAAATGATTGGACGACCGGGTGGTGTGTTAATATCGGTCCATGTATCGACTGGCTTGTGGATTTTTGGAAGTAAATAAAATTTCCGGGTTTGTGATTGTGACCTGGCTTCTAAATATTTTACTTGTTTTTTATTTATATGTCCCTGATCTTTTAGACAGTGAATAATTGCATTGAACTTTTTACAATTTTCAGGCCAAATAGCTTTGTCTAATTTTTTGTAGTACTTTGAATTATTAAGCTGTCGATGGGCTTCCCGGATATAGTTCTCCCTTGATAGAATGACAGTGGCTGACCCTTTATCTGCAGGTTTTATAACAATTTTGCGGTTTTTGCGTAGTTTGGTGAGAGCACGACGTTCCATGACAGAAAGATTTTGCTGATTTGTGTAAACTGTCATATCACCCACTTTTTCCACTATCCTTTTATGAGCTTTAATGATTTCAGGATCTACACTAGAGTTTGGGGGTAACCAGCCGGAGTTTTCCGTGAATGGGATTTTTTCTCCAGTTGAACGCCGAAAATAGTCGGCCAGTTTCATTTTGTGGACATTACCCTTTCCCGGCCTTAGTTTAAATTTAAGTACCTCATCCAACTGCGATAAAGTTTATTGGCAGTTGTTTCTGTCCAGTGAATGTTGTCCTGCCCAACCTCAAAATCACACGCGTGAAGCGCAGGTATAATTTGTATGTTCCTCATTGTTTTTGCAGCCAAATTTATTTGGTTGAGGCAGGTTTTTTGACTAGCCAAAAGTCTGTCCGAAAAGTTAAGCTCGATAAAAAGTATTTTTGACCTAGTGAAACATTTCCGAATCGAGCTTATCATGTTTCGCAACTGATTTATTGCACTGGTTGGATTTTGATCTTTTGAGTTTATACCAATGTTAAGAACAATGGTTTCGGGTTGAGACTTGCCCTTATAATTTGAGGCCATGGTCCGAAAATGATTAAAATTGGCGCCTGGGTAACATTCTACTTGCACCTCAGGATGCGTGGGTTTCCTCTGAAGACTATTATGTCAAAAATCACCAATAGCCGATGATTAGTATACCCATGTGCTCTAGTGGTGTCGTTAAACAAAACAAACAACGTTTTGACTGTATCGTGACGAAATTAACGTGCATGTACAGGTTGGGATTGGAACCTCGATAATGGTACCTTCGCAGAAAATTGTGGTTTTATGTAGGAAAATGTCAAACTACCTTCTGCCCGGAATTCCTGCCTGGCATCATCAATATCAATGACCTTAATCTTTTTAAACTGGATCTCAATTTTAGTTTGATATAAGACATACAGACTTTAAACTATTTTGTTACACATCCGTTGGCGAGGACATCTATCGTTGTTTATGATAACACGTACTAATAATACACATACGTGTGATAACAATTTAAAGACATATTACTGGCGGCTTCGTCCCAGATTGAAATTTCCAGATTGAAATGTCTTCTATCCCGCATGTTCACATATAATCTATTCTATAGATCTCTCAGTATGCAACGTGTACCCACAACGCGATCTTGATTTTTCAGTTATCAGAGCAAACATTCTGAAACAGAATAAGAAGTTCAAAATCACGTTGTATGCCAGGAGACAGTGGAAGTTTTATTTCTTTAACGTCATCTTTATCAATGTGAGTACGTTTGTTTCATTCATTTTTTACACACCCGTTGGTGAGACCCTCATGCGTTATTTTTGATAACACATGGGTTGTTTACACACGTACGTGTGTTAACATTTCAATACATACGACTGGCTGCTCCTAAATGATGACCAAGTCACCAGTACCATGTATCCAATGGAAAATAACACGGTGCAAATATATTACACTGTGCCCTTTCTATAATTTTGTGATACCCCTCCACCCCACTCCCCATTACAAAATCCTGGATCCGCCCCTACTGGTTCCCATCCATAGTGAGATTTAAAGGGACAGACCATATTTTTCACCTAGACCCTAGTTTCAACCCGTAAAAATGGACACTAAGTTTGGTTAATTTACAAACCTGTAACAAATTTGAATACAATAGAGTGAAACAAGAGTCTGACGTTAAAATACCCTTAAAATAGACTAAAACGCGATCCAATAATCATTACTACTCAGACGCACGTGCGTTTTTAAACATATTGTATTAGAACACCAGGATGACCAGAAACATTTCAATTGTACGGAAATGGATAATCTAAACAATAAAATATAAGTAATGTTTGATTTCAGTGATCATAAACGGCTCTAATAGTGAAAAATATGCCTTAGTATTTAAAAACTAGTGTCTGTCCCTTTAACGGCTCATGATCAGTGGGCGTTGTAAGGCCACTATACAGAGTTCTGTCTCGTTAATCCCTAACGCCAAATCATCAACTCCTGTTCGGGATAGACATCCTAGGTAGCTGAGGTGAGTGGCTAAGACAAGATGGGTAATTCTTGAGCGTTAACTAGATAAGATATGTTCACGAAAATAAATGAAAATAACAATGGCTACAAAACACGTGGTGTTGAGAGAGAGAGCGAGAGAGCGAGAGAGAGAGAGAGACCTGGATAAAGTACAGCAAGAGAGAGAAATACAGACACGCATGCACGCACTTCTTACACATTAGTACATTACTAAATGAAGAACATGAGCCTATGTCACTTAACATAGTAAGTTTACGTCCGAAACTAGCAGTTATACCGGTCGTGCGTTTACACGGGTTTGGCGTCTATTTCACGCAAAAAAAAATGCATCATTACGGAAGATTGAGCATTTTAAAGACAAACGAAAATGAAATATGTGTATTTCTAACAATATTTGTTGTACTATAATAGTAATAAGTCGTAGATTTACGTTTACATACAACAATGGCTTACGATGTTTTGTGAAATTGGGCGCAGAGCTGTACGGTTTTCCTTATATATTGCAGTTTCTAATAATGGGTTTGACGTTCACATCAGGAGCTCTTGGACTGGATGCAACAGGGGACAAACTGTCCGTGACAGTGACTTTACTGCTGACATCAGTTGCCTTCAAGTCTGCTATTACAACCAGACTGCCGGTGATCTCCTACCTAACATTCCTCGTATGTAAACGTATAATTATTATTACATGGTTGTCAATAAATAATAACCAAATAACTTCCGGCTAGGTCAAATTTCGAGGTGCACTGAACTTTTGATAGAGCGGTTAATATCACAAGTTCTGTCATTGGCGATAAATATGATTGTATTGGTTGTCAAAAATGTATTAGTTTCATCTGGGTCGAAAATGTATGCAATTTTATTTCATCTAGTACCACTGTGTCAAGTAGCCTTGTACTTGAAACATATATGGGGTACCTGTAAAAAACAAAAAGTACTAACATTTTGTGCGGAACTAAGTTTACACGCTACCCGTTATCTCTAAAATGAGCAGCTTGACCCCCCATTGTTTTTCTGATTTACTTTAAGGGTGAGGGGTGGTAATATTTATATCCGTGGTGTATATGAAGATTGATACGATGCAATTTCAGTCACATATGTTACTATTGTCGTCTATGAGATTTGATTTGATTTGGTGGTATATACCCACTAGCAAGTACTCTTAGTGGTGTCGTTAAACAAAGCAAACTTTAACTTTTGTTCGCAGTTTGCGCAGATTATATGTACTGACTATATACAGAGTATACATTGAGTGTTTTCAGAATCTGCGCAGTGTGCTTAAGGCCAATATTAAATATGTACACAATTGTCCTGCTACTCATTATTATATGTAGCCCGAGTACTCTGAAGGTAAGGGAGCTAGACGGACATTTGGACAGTTATTAACACTCTCTTACCGTCAGAAACCAATCTATATAAATTCTGCGCAATCTATATAAACCCGACAGGAACCCCTTTCAATAATGTCCTGGTTAAATACGTATTTGTTGACTGATTTCTTCCTGTAGTATGTGTATTAGTGATTAATATGTGATATATTTGTTATCAGGGAGCTCGAAAATGATCGTTATAACGGTATTTAAAGGGACAGTCCTGAGTTTGTTGCAATTTTAAAGATGTTATCGACTAACACAGACTTTTGAAATGGTGCAAAGATATTTTTCTGCATAAAATATTAGTGCCTGTATATTAAACGTATTTCTAATCGTTCTAATGTGTGTACTAGGTTAAATTTAATTTTATTTCTTAAAAAAAAAATGTACATACGAAATTAATTGACGACAAAATCCAATTTGTGCTTCTTTCAAATATTAAGACTACTAGAAACACATTAATATACAGACATTGATATTCTAAACAAGAAACTATATTTAATGCGTATTTTTAGACGTTAAAATATTTTATTAGTCGGAAACATCTTACAATGCAAGAAACTCAAGACAGTCCCTTTAACGTCAAACATAGGATTGTTGTTGTATTAGAGCGGGAATTTTTGTCTTCCGTTTGGTAGGCAGCGATTTCGCAGAATTTAAATAGATTGGTCTCTGACGGTCCGTCTAAGTCTGTTACCGTCAGAGTACTTGGGCTTCATTATATGTAATTTCATTTGTTCACAGGATCAATACGTGCTGTCGTGCATTGGCATCCAGGTAGCCATCGCTTTTCAGAATGCTGTCACCACGTCATGGGCTACTCTTTTCGATTAGCAGCAAAGGATCTTTTATATGCACTATCCCATAGACAGGATAGCACATACCACGACCGGTGGGGGAGTTATTTGTCTTACACACGGGAGGGATTTAGATCAGTCGTTTGAGCGCTCGCTTGAGGTGCTTGCGTCGAAGGATTGAACCACCTCAGTGGATCCATTCACAGTGCACTACAACTGGTCAAAGGCCTTGGTATGTGATTTGCTGTCTGAGGAAAATTGCATATAAAAGAGCCCTTGCTGCTAATGAAAAAAATGTAGCGGGTTTCCTCTGATGACTGCGAGACATAATTACCAAATGTTTGACATCCAACAGCCAATGATTAATTAATCAATGTGCTCTGGTGGTGTCGTTAAACAAAAACAACTTTCAACTTTAACTTTTACACTCACCGAAGAGAAAGAATACTGTGTGAGAATTTTAGTATCACACATATAAGTTGTCTATAGAAACGCGAGTGCACTAAAATTAGCAACATAGAAAAGCTGTTTAAGTAGTGTAACCTTTGTTTTTGTTTTTAGGTATATGAGAACCAGAATACTACACCCATGTTCGTAATTATAAGGTACTATTTACCGTACAACCGGCTGCTTAAAAACATATCCACTTCAATCGTAACTCATTGTAAAATAAATGTTATCTAACGGTCACCCATGGATTATTTTCTATTTCATTCCGTGAAACAATTTTCATATGTCACTCGCTAAAGTTCGTAAAAAAGTCAAAATTATTTTACCCTGAACATAAATTTGACAATATGTGGTAACTCGTTTATTACAGACCTGTCAACCTTTAGTCAAGAGAAAGCAGGTGTGTGTTTAAAAAGCAGGAGATTTTGTCAAAAAGCAGATTTTTTAAATTTACACAATTTAACCCAAAATCACAAGGTTTAAAAAAAAATTATTACAGTAAGTCATATGAACACTACATAAAGTCATATATACTTGTTAACCTTAGATCTTGGCATTAAATAAATAAATAAATATATATATATATATATATATATATATATATATATATATATATATATATATATATATATATATATTATTATTATTATTAAAAAAAAAAAAAAACTTTAAATATTATTATTATTTAATACATATTTTTAAAAATAACTCTTTTATCCAAAATTGTTAAGAACACGAACAAGAAATAAAAAAATTAATTAGTACATTTACGGTATTACACTTGCAGGTTACATTACATCATCATTAGTACCTAATTTATATAAATCTTATAAATTAATATTCAGTTTTTACTATAATGAGGAACAGTGGCGTGGTACTTATTTAAAATCATTATAATGATGCAATAAACATTGTATTTCCACTAATCACAAGTAAAACCTCATTACTGACATCGTGTGAAATATACCGGAATTACTCCCATTTCCGTGAGTAACTTTATGTCAAACAACATTTATTAATTGTACTCTCTTGTACGCTTGTTAACAACATTTTACTGCACAAACATACAAAAGTAACTGACACAAGTATGTTTATATAGCTAATTAGTCTTTTCGTTATCTTGCTGTGACATCAGAACCGGCTCAGTGGCGTAGTTTTTAAGCCATCGGACTAGAAGCTGGTACATGTAGGTACAGGGTTCACAGCCCGGTACCGGCTCCAATGGTTAGGTGTAAGGCCACTACACCCTCTTCTCTCTCACTAACCACTAACCAACTAACAACTAACCCACTGTCCTGGACAGACACCCTAGATAGCTGAGGTGTGTGCCCAGGACAGCGTGCTTGAACCTTAATTGGATATAAGAACGAAAATAAGTTGAAGTGAATGAGTAACATCAGACATGTGATTTTAACATGCATCGTGTGCATCACTGTCAACTCTGGGCTAGTCTGGCACTTCAGACTCGTCATAGTTGCATTATGTAATCTAGTGGGAAGACGTTTTACAATTCAGAGGCGTTACTAGGACTAAATTGGATGGTTTTATATATGGCAACACTGAATGTTAAGACGCAGCCTGTTGAATCAGCGGCAACACGCTTCAAACATAATAACACGTCATGTTATAAACACCATGTGCTTTTTTAAACAATATAATATCCCACAATTCTCACTTCGGCAAACGTTAAACAGTCGGGACAATTCGGCTTGTTACATTCTCGGAAACCGAAAGTAGCCAACGTTTTCCGAATGAGAGAACAAAAGGCGGAGTTACTTCCCTTATGTTAGTTTGGTGAAAGGGGATCGATTTTATTTTGTTTATGCTTACAAAAATGTCATTTAATAGGAGAAATTGTCTCCCGCGCAAGTTTGCGGGAGATTTGATCAAATACCGGGAGACTCCCGCGGAATCCGGGAGGGTTGACAGGTCTGGTTGGACTACAATCTAATTAAAATTAGCTCCACTATTACATGTGGATCTAACACCAGCCAGTTGGAGCTCATGTCCACCAATCAAAACCTTACTTGCAGAATCCTGCCAGTGATTAAAACATAATTTGAAAACATTCCGAATTATCCTGAGGGTATACGACATGTTTCGTGTGAATTACGAATGCCTTAAAACATGTTTTATTTTATAAAATAAATAATTTGTAATGTAAAACTGAAGACTGATAACCCACCCCGTACGTATTAGTATGGTTCGCTGTACTGCGGCCACTAAAATAGACTCGCCCGATATTTTTAGAATTTGTATGCTCCCAAATAACGTTATAAAAGGCGAAGTGTGATTGGTCAATATTTAAATTATTATTTACAGACGAAATGTTACCTGGACATTGGGGACTACGCAGTGTTGTTAGTTTTAAATCACTGGCAGGATTCTGCAAGTAAGGTTTTGATTGGTGGACATGAGCTCCAACTGGCTGGTGTTAGATCCACATGTAATAGTGGAGCTAATTTTAATTAGATTGGTTGGACTAGCGTGCAAACACATTTTGGGTGTATGATACACTATCCTAGAAATGGATAAAAAAGACCACAAATATTTTGAAATATAGTATACTATACAAACAAGTGCACATCAACAAATCATGGATTTGAAGTGTAAATGTGAACAAATATATTATAATTTCCAATTATAACACACGATACAAGTCAGCATGATTTTGAATTTTATTACAGTAACCTATGAATGGTACAACATACAAAAACCATCATGGTTTTTAATTGAATAACATGACAAAAGCATTAACTTCATTTTTAATTCTATATTATTGTTGTATGTTACTTACAATTTATCAACTTATTTTTGTAAATAGCTTTTCATACATATTCTTTCCACGTTAACGAAAATTACATTTTCATATAATTTGATTTAAAAAAAGACAAACCACACGTGCATTTACAATAAAACAAATAAAACACAACATGACTCTTTTTTATGTGATTTAATTTTTAGGTTCTTAGAAACAAACAGAAGCTTCAAGAAGTTAAGGGAACAGGTAAATCTGATAAGAAAGAAGATAAGCGAGATGATAAGAAAGAATTGAAGGAAGAAAAAAGAAATGAAACGAAACAAAACGTCAACCCAGGAAACAACAGCGCACTAACTCTAGAAGATGTGGAAGAGCAAGCATCAAAAGAAGATTCATAATAAACTGGGCTGCATTCGTGATCAGGACGGGGCGGGACGTAGCCCAGTGGTAAAGCACTCGATTGATGCGCGGTCGGTTTGGGATCGATCCCCGTCGGTGGGCCCATTGGGCTATTTCTCATTCCAGCTAGTGCACCCCGCGACTGGTATATCAAAGGACGTGGTATGTCCTATCCTGTCTGTGGAATGGTGCATATAAAATATCCCTTGCTGCATTAAAAAAAATGTAGCGGGTTTCCTCTGATTACTATATGTTAGAATTACTAAATGACATCCAGTAGCCGATGATTAATTAATCAATGTGCTCCAGTGCTGTCGTTAAACATAACCAAAAAACCCAAATGTTATCAGGAGAACAGACCAAAAGGCTATAATACATCTACAAAGTCTCCGTAGCTGTATCGTTGCCTTAAGACTAGGGGAAGGTGGTACAGGGTGTGTACCATCAAATCAAAGCACCGTCGACAATATATGTGTCTAAAACTGCTACACACAGCGTTTCAGTTAACATATATACACCAAGAAAATAAATACCCTTCACCCTAGATGACTTTTTACAAAAATAAATAAATGAAGACGTCACTGATCAACTAGCTGTTTCTGAAAACCATGTAATATAAGATGTTTTCCTGATCTTGCTGATATATCTCCACAAAGTATTATATAGTGTAGAATAGCGATGTTCCAATGATGATTATAATCGATAATTTAACTGGCTCTACCGATGGGATGATCGATTAAAAAATCCCATAATCGATTATGTGGGGCAAATGTTAGCTGTAATTGTTTATCCGGTTTAGATGATGGATTTAATGTTGAGGTTTGTTTTCATGTATACGTGAAAACAAAATATTAGGCAAATACTAAATATTAAATAGTTATTACAGGTAATATGTAGGATATGTACAATAGATGTATTACAAAATACATTGTAATGCAAATCATTGTGATAATATGTTTATACAGATCTAACCGATTGCGTAATCGAAAGTTAATCGGTTTCTGCAAACCGATTATAACCGATGATCGATGATGAAATTCCAACCGATTTCCAGCACTAGTGTAGCAGCTCTCATTGGTCTCCCTTCCTGTCATTGGCTGCATGGACCAGTAGCACATATTCAAAACTGATCCCAGTCTCTCAGCAACTGTATGCCGATCTCACTCAGACGGAACCACAGAAGTTAATGGGCGTTGAAATGCCGGCTTTTAAATATTACAATATTACAAACTATAGTCAGTAAATAATTTCAGTTTGGTTTAACGTAAGAAGAAAAGTAAAAGTGTTTTGGAAATAACAAAAAGAAAAAGAAAAAGAAAAAAAAGGACTATTTTTGTGTGCAATTTACAAATCAATCGGCTCAGAAATAAATAACTTGTTTATGTGTGACCTGAAGAAGATCTACATCACTGACTACTAGTGACTGTGACGTCAGATACTGTTTCAGTGTAAACATTCTTTGTAGGCAGCTACTTGCTTTTTTATGTCAAAATATTTAGTTCAAAACGCTGGCTAGTTCCGAATGGGAGCGAAGAATAGAGAATTGAAACATACGAGGTAATTTGACGTTACAGGAAGTGTAAATGTTATGTTTATTTATGCAGTTCAACAATTATTGCTGTAAATGAATGTTTGAAAAATGATAAAACGACCTACCTCAACAATTATTGCTGTAAATGAATGTTTGAAAAATGAGAAAACGACCTACCTGAAAATTGAGCAAACATCCGTCATGCGCACAACTCATTTCCTAGTGACATGACAACACTTCGAATTATCAGGTAGGGGTTATCAGGTCAATAGGAAGCATTATAAAATATTTAGAAAAGCAAAAAGACATAGTTTGCATGTAAATATACAACTGAAATTATTTGAGAGTCTGATATTACCGATTTTACGATATTGTGACACCTGGGGTTGAAAAAGTCCATTTGACATTTTGTAAAAGACTTCTCTGCGTTGACAACCTCAAATATTATGATATATGGTGAACTTGGGAGATTTCCAATAAAATACGAAATATATAGAAGAATCATGAATTATTGGAAGAAAATTATTGAAAGTAAAGAACAAAAGTTATCAATTATATACAAGTTTTTATTCAGTATGCATGGAACATATATTTTTAGATCGAGATGGACTTTTAATGTGAAGAATATTTTAGATTTAGCTGGATTTAATAACATTAGGTTACACCAGTTTGATACCAGTATAAATAGAAAAATGGTTATTGCGAAAGATAGAAATTGAGTTTTTTAAAATGTTTTATGTATATATACAAGAGTGGAATAGTTGTTTTGAAACGTCATCAAAGGCAATTATTTTATAGATTTTTTAAAACTGAACATATAAGAGTCATGCCTGAATATTCTTCCTTTGAAATACAGAAGTATCTTTGCTAAATTTAGACTATGTAGTCATAACCTACCAATTGAAAGAGGAAAACGGTGGAATATACTACGATATGAACGAATATACATGTACTGTATTTGTAATAAAAATTGTATCGGCGACGAATTCTATTTACTTGTTTGACTGCAGTACATTAAATGACATAAGAAAACGCTATTTATCTAGCTACTACTGTAAAAATCCGAGTGCTGCTAAAATGAACATATTGTTTAACAGACACCGTAAAAAAATATGAAATCTTTGTCAGTATATAATATATAAAACAATACTTTAAAATGATGTGATAAAAACACAAAAAATTAACATACAAGATATACCTGTATATGAATGTATGTAATTGTATATATGTGATTGTATGTATGTATTGATGTATGTATGCATGCATTGATGTATGTATGTGATTGTATGTATGTATGTATGTGATTGTATGTATGTATTGATGTATGAATGTATGTATGTATGATGAATGTATGTATGTATGTATGCATGCATTGATGTATGTATGTATGTTTGTATGTATGAATATATGTATAAAAATTGTATTGGCGACGAATTCTATGTGATTGTATGTATGTATGTATGTATGTATTGATGTATGTATGAATGTATGAATCTATGTATATGTATGTATGTATGTATGAATGAATGTATGTAAGCATTTATGTATTGATGTATGTATGTTTGTATGTATGAATGTATGTATGTATCTATGTGTGTGTATGTGTATATGTATATTATATTATTTCATTATTACTGTGTTGTCCCATGGGAAATGTTAAATGTTTAAATGTGCTCACATTGTATTTCATATGTTATGTTTATTTTACGTCTTGTACCATGGATATGGTCTGAGCGAAATAAAGAAGGAACAGATGAATGAATAAATCGATTAATTTGTAGTTATTTATTACAAATAAGTGTAAAGAGATGATAAAAAATAGGGTACCTGTATCTTTGTTAACGTATCTTTAAATTGTGTACTATAGTTTAGTAGTTTTATACTTTATGTTTGTTTTTTGACGAAACCCGATGTGACGAAAATATCAAATTAAAAGTGGTTAATGACTTTTAAAGAAAGCTTTTGTTTTTTCTTTGTACCATATATACATGAAAATATATTACACACCAGTTAGCCGTACTTTTAAAATACATATAAAAGGTCGCTTGTTGCTGGTGTAGATACCGGCCACGGTCGTGTCGTGGTTAAACCATCGGACATAAGGCTGGTAGATACCGGCCACGGTCGTGTCGTGGTTAAACCATCGGACATAAGGCTGGTAGGTACCGGCCTCGGCGGTGTCGTGGTTAAACCATCGGACATAAGGCTGGTAGGTACCGGCCTCGGTGGTGTCGTGGTTAAACCATCGGACATAAGGCTGGTAGGTACCGGGCCTCGGTGGTGTCGTGGTTAAACCATCGGACATAACGCTGGTAGATACCGGGTTCGGTGGAGTCGTGGTTAAACCATCGGACATAAGGCTGGTAGGTATTGGGTTCGGTGGCGTCATGGTTAAACCATCGGACATAAGGCTGGTAGATACCGGCCTCGGCGGTGTCGTGGTTAAACCATCGGACATAAGGCTGGTAGATACCGGGTTCGGTGGAGTCGTGGTTAAACCATCGGACATAAGGCTGGTAGGTATCGGCCTCGGCGGTGTCGTGGTGGTGTCGTGGTTAAACCATCGGACATAAGGCTGGTAGGTACCGGCCTCGGCGGTGTCGTGGTTAAACCATCGGACATAAGGCTGGTGGGTACTGGGTTCGGTGGTGTCGTGGTTAAACCATCGGACATAAGGCTGGTAGGTACCGGCCTCGGTGGTGTCGTGGTTAAACCATCGGACATAAGGCTGGTGGGTACCGGCCTCGGTGGTGTCGTGGTTAAACCATCGGACATAAGGCTGGTAGGGTACCGGCCTCGGTGGTGTCGTGGTTAAACCATCGGACATAAGGCTGGTAGGTACTATCGGCCTCGGTGGTGTCGTGGTTAAACCATCGGACATAAGGCTGGTAGGTACCGGCCTCGGCGGTGTCGTGGTTAAACCATCGGACATAAGGCTGGTAGGTACCGGCCTCGGTGGTGTCGTGGTTAAACCATCGGACATAAGGCTGGTAGGTACCGGACATAAGGCTGGTAGGTACCGGACATAAGGCTGGTAGGTACCGGCCTCGGCGGTGTCGTGGTTAAACCATCGGACATAAGGCTGGTAGGTACCGGGTTCGGTGGTGTCGTGGTTAAACCATCGGACATAAGGCTGGTAGGTACTGGGTTCGGTGGTGTCGTGGTTAAACCATCGGACATAAGGCTGGTAGGTACCGGCCTCGGCGGTGTCGTGGTTAAACCATCGGACATAAGGCTGGTAGGTACCGGCCTCGGCGGTGTCGTGGTTAAACCATCGGACATAAGGCTGGTAGGTACCGGCCTCGGTGGTGTCGTGGTTAAACCATCGGACATAAGGCTGGTAGGTACTGGGCTCCACCCAGAGCGAGTTTTAACGACTCAATGGGTAGGTGTAGGACCACTATACCGACTGCTTTTCCACTAACTACTAACAACTGACCACTAATCCACTGTCCCAGAACAGACAACCCAGATAGCTGAGGTGTGTGTGTGTGTGTGGTGTAGCGTGTGTGTGAACCCATGGTAGCGTGCTTGAACCTTAACTGGATATAAGCACGAAAATAAGTTGAAATGATTTAATGAATGGATGTTTCGAAATACCCATATGTTAGACACCAAATAGCCGTAATTAAAAGTTGGTCTACTCAGTCTGGTTTTCGTTAATCATATACGCTTTCCCTTTCCTTTCATGACAATTGGATGTCAAAAATTTAACATCTACGTCTTAGAGGAAACCCGATACATTACATGTGTTCATTGTCAGCAAGGGATCTTTACATACACTTCCTCAAAGATAGGACAGCACATACCATAACCCTTGATATATCAGTCGTGGGACACTGGTTGGAACAGGAAAACCAAATGAGATAATGGGATCCAAAGACCTCAGGCGAGCGCTAAACTACTGACTGGGCTAGATCCACACACCCATGTTCCTAATTAAGATGACTTAAGTAAAAAGTGAATCTTACACACCCGTTGGTGAGAACATCATGTGTTATTTCTGATTACAAATACCTGTTAACACATGTACGTGTGTTAACAATTTCAAAACATACGACTGGCTGCTCCTAGGTGATGACCAGGGGCCCATTTCACTAAACATCGTAAGTTTACGTCTGCTACTAGCAGTTATACCGGCTGTGCGTTTACACGTGTTTGACATCAATTTCACGCAGAAAATTACATCATTACGGAAGCTGGAGTATTTTAAAGCAAAAGAAAAAGAATGAAATATGTAATAAGAATTGTGCTTTAGTCGTAGATTTACGTTTACGTGCAAAACTAGGCTTACGATGTTTTGTGAAATTTGGCCCAGGTCACCAATGCCATACGTCCAATAACAAAAACCCAGTGCGATGGAAATCGATTACACTGTGACGTATAGTTAACCTGACAATCATGTGTCTATGACGCGTAAGTCAGCTACAAGTGCGACGGCTGTAAATAACGTTTAGTCGATAAAGATGTTTGCTTAAAACCTGGGTTTTTTAGGATATGTAAAAACCTAGAATAATACATTCGTATCGTTAGATATCTCACAACTCGTTGTTTAAAAACGTATCAAACTCGCTTTCGCTCGTTGGATACATTTTAAAACAACTCCTTGTGAGATAAATGGTATCTAACGGACACTCAAGTATTATTATTATAATATATCTATAAATATATATAATAAATGTTTTAAAATGTATCCAACGAGCGAAAGCGACACTCAATTATTATTATTATTATTATTGTTATAACCTACGTTTAACTAATGTGTGCACATTTGTGGTAATTGTGGAATAAACATCACTGTTTGTAAACATGTTAAATATTTTAAATGGCCATTACGTGGCTAAAAAATTAACTTTCGAAACTTAATAGTAGTATTAACAGTCTAGCAATAGTAGTAGTATTATAATAATTATTACTGCTGCTACTACTACTGCTACTGCTACTACTACTACTACTATTACTGTTGTTGTTCTTGTTGTTATTATTCTTTTCCTCCCCCGTTGAGATAGCTATTTTGTTATTTGATGTATGGATATTTCATATTCCGTCATGAATTGTAAGTCTTTTTTACAGATCACGTACACATAGATACTATAGTGTGAGTGGGTTGGGGGGGGGGGGGGGAGCAGTTGAAAATATTATGCACGTCCTTTCATAACAACATATGCACTTGATTTCAGACAAAGTATAACACGATTCTGTATTTGTGTTAGACCCAGTAACCGTCGTGCACCCAATTATATACAAAGATACCACAACATACACCGACATGCACAATACATTCATAAAACCCCATGATAAATAAATACAAAAGAACGGTCTACTCTCGATCCATTTATCTATACGTTTGAATTTCTTTTGAACAGTATTCGTGCTACTGTAATATAGATCGATTTACCAATATAATAAACACGCACGCACACGTTAACACAAACACAGAAAGAAACCCACCCTAGGACACACGGTTAAATTGCTCTTTATAAAAGTCGGAATGCAAGCTTTTGAATCTGTGAGTCATTACGGGTCTATCCAGGCTAAGTTATGGATTTTCTGTTACCGCGTATCCAGTTAGACGATTCACGGTGAAATAAAACAAGTAAAAACAGTACCCAAGATGGCCGATACGGGATCTAATGTAAATGAATACAGAGTTAAAACACCCTCTGGTGAAAGGGCTCAAAACCTACCAGTGAGTATTTTTCTTTTCAATTCAATATTAATTTAAAATGTTTTGAAATAAATAATCTTAAAGGTCAAATGTTTTGTTCAAACTGTTTATTTTATGGGCAAAGAAGCCTTAATAATTTCTGGGTTTGTATTGACCATCCATTTTTCATCAATTGATTTTTATTTTACACTCAAAAAACAGTATATTTTAAGTGTTGGGGTGTCGTTAAACATTTATACATACTTTGTTTTTGTGTCATTTGCTTTCGCTTTCTAGTTGCCAGTAATAACACTGGAATGACTGATCCTTTATTCACCAGATATTTACACATTCCAGGCTGTTTCGATGTTAAAGGTAAAGAAAGGTAAAATGTCACGAATAGTTGCCCTACTAAATACAATAATAATGGGAAAAAAAATTGAAAATATATATCTGTATTTCATTTGTCATACAAATAAAAATTTTTTATCGATATCACATACTTTATACATGTATAAATTGACCCCTCTGTATGGCATGATTGACAAGCGCTCTCCTATCGGAGGCCGGACTCGGGATAGGCGTGTTCGAAACCCTAGTGGTATATATGGACACGTTAAACCAGTTACTAAGCTAAAGACAAGCGCTCTGGACCAATGGGCAATGTAACTATAAATTAATCAGTTTTAAAATGCATGTACATAAATGAATAAATAAATAAATAAATAAATAAATAAATAAATAAATAAATAAAACAAACAAACAAACAAAACAAACAAACAAACAAACAAAATAAATAGAATGAATAAATAAATAAATAAACAAACAAACAAACACACAAACAAAATAAATAAATAAATAAATAAATAACTACATGTATACGATTTGTTCAAGCACCTGTGTGACATTATTATTATTAGGCATGCGTGGTACTGACAGTTTACCAATATATTGCGATTCAAAGGGAAAATAATATCTGATACACTCTACCTGAACCGATACACTCTCGGTATTTTCCGTATTTCAAGCTCAAGCTCGCTGTCAGTCGGAAACTGATTTCTCTCATTCACCTATTTTTCATATTAAACTGTTCAAAAATGTGATTTAAAACTAAGGTCCTGACATTATTAAATTAGCTTTAGTACACCGAAGTGACCCATATATTTAATGTTATAAATAAATAAATAAATAAATAATGAATGAATGAATGAATGAATGTTTAACGACACCCCAGCATATTATGTTTGGAGAAAAAAGAAAGAAATGTTTTATTTAACGACACACTCAACACATTGTATTTACGGTTATATGGCGTCAGACATATGGTTAAGGACCATATAGATATTGAGAGAGGAAACCCGGTGTCGCCACTTCATGGGCTACTCTTTTCGATTAGCAGCAAGGGATATTTTATATGCACCATCCCACAGGCAGGATAGTACATACCACGGCCTTTGATATACCAGTCGTGATGCACTGGCTGGAACGAGAAATAGCCCAATGGACCCACCGACGGGGATCGATCTCACACCGACCTCGCATTGCGCGAGTGCTGTACCACTGGGCTACGTATCGCCCCTATTATGTTTGGAATCACAAGACTGTCATGTTTATGGGAAAATGCATATAAAAGATCCCTTGTTGCATCATTCGGAAGGTGTAACTTGTGTGGCGGCAGAAGGTTCTTTCCTCTCTCTCTCTCTCTCTCTCTCTCTCTCTCTCTCTCTCTCTCTCTCTCTCTCTCTCTCTCACACACACACACTATGTGTGTGTGTATGCGTCTCTCTCTCTCTCTCTGTGCGTGTGTGTGTGTGTGTGTGTGTGTGTCTCCCTCTCACCCTTCGCTTCCTCTCGCACTTCCACTTCTCTCTCTCCCTACCTATCTCTCTTTCTCTGTATCTATCTCTCTTCCTCTGCCTCTCTTTCTCCGTCTCTCTACCCTCTCCCTCCCTCTCCTTTTCCCTCTCCTCTCTTTCTCTGTCTCTCTCATTATTGCTTTACGTGATTAATTAATGATTATCCACACAATTTAAGATCAAGGAGGAAGGGAGGGTATTATCATGTTTGTAATGATTAAATGGTGTCATATATGATATTTCAGATTGAAATTGAGATTGAATTTGAGAAGGTCAGTATCATTGATATCGACGATAACAAGCAGGAGTTTCGAGCAGAAGTTCACCTCAGTTTTTCCTACGAAAAACCGGAAGTTTCCTCGAAGGTACCATTAACTTGAGCATAAAACAAATAAATCTTTTTAGGATAGGGTAGTGTGGGGTATGGTGGCATGAAACTCGAACAAAGGTACATGTATAATATACATGTATAATAAAAGGCAGTGGCGGATCCGGCGTGAAATCAAGTAGGGGTCACAAATAGGATGTGAAGCTAAGCGGATGAGGAAAGTGGGTGGGTAGTAATTTAGCAATTTTTTTATATGGTCACAACATGCAGGATTTTTCTAGGGAGGGAGTGAACGCTTTGTAAAAATAGACATCTACAGTATTCAAAAGTATACTAACATGTATTATCTGTATAGTAATCTTCCACATAAATATCAAGCTGACCTAATACGTTACCCACTAGAAAACAATAAATGCATTAAATAGTCATAGATCTGCTAAACATAGGATTTTTCGGGGCATTTCGAATTTCCCATATAAAATCCAATATAAAATCCGGTCTCCACCAATGGCTATGCACCCCACCTCCGTGTGCAGGGGGGCGGGGGGGGGGGGGGGGGGGGGGTAAAAAGAAAGAAAAAAAGTGCGTGCTATCGCTTTGACATCAAGAAGCATATTAATTAATTAAAACGTCACAACATTGTTGACGTCACGACAAAGAAACGTTGCCGTTACTATGGTAACGTTTCCGGCAATTTTCGTAACTTAACGGAAAATGTCGAATACCATTGAAATGTAGGTGGGTGATCTGGCATTAGATGTACGTGGAATGAAATTACTATTACTGTTACAACTTACAAGATGGAGAGTAATCCACAGGCACTTGACACAGATTTCGTTCTAGCCAGTGCACCGCGACTGGTATATCAAAGGGCATGGTATGTGCTGTCCTGTCTGTGGGATGGTGCATATAAAAGATCCTTTACTTCTAATGAAAATTACCATATGTTTGACATCCAATAGCCGATGATTTAGAAATCAATGTACTCTAGTGGTGTCGTTAAATAAAACAAACTTCTTCTTCTTGATACATATTAGTATACATGTACATAAATAAAATTGTTGTATATAGGTAAATTTGATATATTTTCACAATATATTGCTAATACTCTCATCATACATGTCACTGTTATAACCATTTAACGTGTATTTATTTATTTATAAAAAAAAAATTCTATCCCTACTATATTATAAATCGTCATTGCCCGAATTCCTGAGTCTGGATAACTACATTTATTCATATTAGCATTACTACCAAACAGCACTAGGGCGGCAGTTGTATGTAATTTTACGTCATCTAGATTCTACTACCATTGAAAGAAAGAAAGAAATGCTTTATTTAACGACGCACTCAACACATTTTATTTACGGTTATATGGCGTCAGACATATGGTTAAGGACCACACAGATTTTGAGAGGAAACCCGCTGTCGCCACTTCGTGGGCTACTCTTTCCGATTAGCAGCAAGGGATATTTTATTTGCGCTTCCCACAGGCAGGACAGCACAAACCATGGCCTTTGTTGAACCAGTTATGGATCACTGGTCGGTGCAAGTGGTTTACACCTACCCATTGAGCCTTGCGGAGCACTCACTCAGGGTTTGGAGTCGGTATCTGGATTAAAAATCCCATGCCTCGACTGGGATCCGAACCCAGTACCTACCAGCCTGTAGACCGATGGCCTAACCACAACGCCACCGAGGCCGGTCTACTACTACCATTGCGTCAAACTGCCTTGTGCTTGAAACATGTATTATGTGGGGAACCTCAAAAGGCTCAGAGGCGGGACGTAGCCCAATAGTACAGTGCTCGCCTGGTGTGCGATCGATCTAGGATCGATTCCTATCGGTGGGCCCATTGGCTATTTCTCCTTCCAGCCAGTGCTCCACAACTGATGAAAGAAAGGCCGTGGTATGTACTGCCCTGTCTGTGGGATGGTCCATATAAAAGATCCCTTGCTGCTAATCGAAAAAGAGTAGCCCATGAAGTGGCGACAGCGGGTTTCCTCGCTCAATATCTGCGTGGTCCTTAGCCATATGTCCGACGTCACATAACCGTAAATAAAATGTGCTGAGTGCGTCGTTAAATAAAACATTTCCTTCTTCAAAAGACTCATATATACTGGATGCAGCGCGTGCGTGCGGTCCGACTGTTGCGACTGGTGCGTCTGCGTCTAGCGTTTTGGGTATATACACCATATACGATTATTTCATGGTGGCAGACGCACACATCTCACACACTGCATACAGCCAGTCTAGACGCGTTCATTGAAATTAATGATATCTCTTTCTTTCTTTTTAGCCTGACCGCACGTACGCGCCGCATCTAGTCTGTATAAGCTGTAAAACTATATGTGCTACAATTTTATGCGAATGTAGCCTAGGGGTGTTGTAAACACATCCGGTTATATCGAAATAAGCAATGATAGGTTCCACTGTTTTCAGTTAATACTTCAGGAGAGGAGTTGTAGCATTGATATTGTTTGGCTGTTATGTATAGTGCTTTTAACCACATACGTTAACATTTTCGCCTAAGAGATTTTTTTTGTTATTGTACAACCTAACTAAAAAAAATATGGATGAAAATATATTTTACAGGTAGAAGACTGGGACCCACAAATATACTTTCCAAACTGTTCAGAGTTTCACCACAAGTATCAAATATTAGATACTGAGGACGACCCAGACAAGGTTATAGGAGGTAATTCATTTCATTTCAACTTATTTTCGTGCTTATATCCATTTAAGGTTCAGGCACGCTGTCCTGGGCACACACCTCAGCTATCTGGGTTGTCTGTCCAGGACAGCGAGTTACTGGTTAGTGGTTAGTGAGAGAGAAGAGGGTGTAGTGGTCTTAAACCTACTCATTGGGTCGTTAAAACTCGCTCTAGATGAGAACCGGTACAGAGTTGTGAACTCTGTACCTACCAGCCTTATGTCCGATGGCTTAATCACGACGCCACCGAGGCCGATATAGGAGGTAATAGATGTAGTTTAGTTTTAAATTAACACCGACACAGAATAAATATTAAAGGTATAGAGATTACTACATGAGCGGCTGTTAAATACAATTTTTACTTTACAATGTGTTGTTTCAAAAGATTAATTGGATATATTTTAAACAAGTTGTACGATAAATGGTATTTAACGGATGTAGGTAGAGATCGCTATCCATAGTATTAATGTATTATCTGGATTTGACTCGTCAGGCCCGTAGGAATCGGGTGTCGGGAGGGGGGGGGGGACAGATAAGGGGGCAGTGCCTCCTCCCACTCAAGGACGAAAATGTCCGTGGTTTTTTCCAACAATATATAAATAAAAGAAAACATTATATGGCTTGTTCCACCCAAGCGTCCAGACACACTATAGAGGCTGTGATTTACCCCCCCCCCCCCCCCCCCCCCGCCCCCCCCGCCATTGGAGGTTGTGTCCTCACTCCAAATATCGTTCCTATGGACCTGCTTGTAGGTCACTGCCATAGAACAGCCAGTCAAATATCTTCAGATCGATCCGAGTTGGACATCGACGTGTGACCTATCATAAATCTCGCACGGTGTTCTCGCAAACGGGTAGGCCTATGCTAAAATAGCTATTCAATAACAAGGAAGAAATATTTAGCGACATTTCAGCACTATGTTTAATCGATAGCTGTTTTGGTGTTACGCGGATGGTAATATAATTATTGTACTTGGTCTATAACGGTATTCCATTGTTCTCTATAGGGCCGCGAAGTTTAGTTAAGTCGGTAGCCTCCCGCCCAAGGTGTTTTGAGTGGTATAGGATCAAATCTCTTCAGCAGATCAATTCTCTGATTGCTTTTCCCCCGTTCCTACCAGTGTCACACGACGATGTATCAAAGGTTGTGGTATGTGATGTCCTGTCTGTGTAAACATGCATATAAAAGACTCCTTGGGCCCATTGAGCTAATTCTCGTTCACACCAGTGCACCACGACTGGTATATCACCGACCGTGGTATGTACTACCCTGTCAGTGGGATGGTGCATATAAAAGATCCATTGCTTCTAATCGAAAAGAGAAGCCCATGAAGTGGCGACAGCGGGTTT
The DNA here is from genome assembly GCF_016097555.1 of Gigantopelta aegis. NCBI lineage: Eukaryota > Metazoa > Mollusca > Gastropoda > Neomphalida > Peltospiridae > Gigantopelta > Gigantopelta aegis. Next base: position 51,938,033 of record NC_054706.1, read on the forward strand.
CCTCTCTCAATATCTGTGTGGTCCGTAACCATATGTCTGACGCCATATATCCGTAAATAAAATGTGTTGAGTGCGTCGTTAAATAAAACATTTCTTTCTTTCTTTCTTCGACATTGCGTGTCAGAATTACAAATTGTTGGATATTCCATAGCCGATGATTACTTAATCAATGAGCTCTAGTGATGTTGTTAAACTAAATAAACACACGTTTAGTGATATTCAGTTGTTTTCAGTTATCCGTTATTAATGTTTTCTCGTTTTAGGATACATAGTCGATGCTACATTTATCGAAATCATGGATCTGTCCGATTTTCCCTTTGATTTACAGGTTGGTTTTAGACCTTTAGATTTTATTCCATATTTTAATTTCACCTCAGCATGAAAATAACGACGAGGAACAATTGAAAATAAAACTTGAATGGAATGAATGTATGAATGAACAACAGTAAATAACCATGCACAAGCTAATTATGGACGTAGAGACGGGTGGGTGGATGGATGGGTGGATGCTTGCGTGAATGTTAATAATATGGTGATTGAGACTGGGAGATATAATAATACTAACAGACCAGGACCCATATTCACAAAATATCGTAAGCCTAGTTTTACACGTAAACGTAAATCTACGACTGAAGAGCTATTCACGAAACAACGAAAACGTAAGTTACGTGTAAAGTTAGACGTAAATATAAGAGTGCCTCAAGTTGCAACTAACGCTGCACGTAAGTTGTGTACATATAATAAATCAAGCACGATCGCCGTTATTTACTATTATTTACGGAAACTAGCAGTATTTCCAAAAAATGAAGCAGTTTGCGATGGCGAACGCCCACGGATTGAACACATTTTTGTTCGTGATCGAACGGATGTTTTCGACTTGGCCAATTTCTCCTGAGTTCATCTTTTCCTTTTTTAAGAAATGTCCTCAAGATCCGTACCAAAACGCGGATCCCCACCAATACCCAAAATGCCATGGTTTCACTGTTCGCGCATGTTATTGTTAGCAGACGACAAACAAAATTGAGTTTTGCGCATTTGTATTTACCCGGTAGCACATCGTTTATAATGTGTTTTGTTTTTAATTACTCCAGTGAGAATGTTAAGCATGTAGATTTACGTCCAACTAAGTTACGTATACATTTACGACCATCTTTGGGAAGAAGGTGCTTCTTGCAAAATCTCCGGCACACGTAAGTGCTAGTCGTAGACGTAAATTTACACTTTTTTGTGAATATGGGTGTATGACCCATATTCACAAAATATCGTAAGCCTAGTTTTTAAACGTAAATCTGGACTGAAAGAGCTATTCACGAAACAACGAACGGGTTACGTGTAAAGTTGGACGTAAATATAAGAGTGTCAGGTTGCAACTAACGCATGCATGTAAGTTGTACATATAATAAATCAAGCACGATCGCCGTTATTTACTATTATTTACGGAAACTAGCAGAATTTCCAAAAAATGAAGCAGTTTGCTATGGCGAACGCCCACGGATTGAACACATTTTTGTTCGTGATCGAACGGATGTTTTTCGACTTAGCCAATTTCTCCTGAGTTATCTTTTCCTTTTTAAGATATGTCCTCAAGTTCGTACCAAAACGCGGACCCCACCAATACCAAAATGCCATGGTTCACTGTTCGCAATGTTATTGTTAGCAGACGACAAACAAAATTGCGTGTTTGCGCATTTGTTATTTACCCGGTTGCCATCGTTTCTAATGTGTTTTTATTAATTACTCCAGTGAGAATGTTAAATCGTATATTTACGTCCAACTAAGTTACGTTTACATTTACGACCATCTTTGAGAATAAGGTGCTTCTTGCACGTAAACGTAAATCTACGGCACACGTAAGTGCTAGTCGTAGACGTAAATTTACACTTTTTTGTGAATATGGGTCCTGGTCTGGTGCTTATAAAACGTTTAGTCTAGACTCGAGACTCTAATGGAGTCTCAGACGTGAATGCCATGACAACGCCATTCAAATTGTATGCGAGTGACGTCATTAGAGATCGAGTCTGGAGCCTATTTCACTAAATATCGTAAATTTACGTTTACGTGTAAAACGTACACCTGTCGTACGTCTACTTCTCCGCGTACGTTTACTCCATTTCACGAAGACACTCGTAGAAATACTACTAACTTACGTTGCACGTAAATCTACGTCTGCTTTCTTTTGCAGCCCTTTTAGCAGAAATTTGACATCTAAAGCCGATTATTAATAAATCAATGTGTTCTAGTACTTTTGTTAAACAAAATAAACTTATAACTTTTAAAAGAAAGAACGAATACACTTGATAATGTTTGGAAACCACCGTTTCCGGTATACCAACACATGCTTGTACTGTACCAAATAAAATCCTATAGGCAACAATGTTAACCTATGTAATTAAAAACACTATATATGCAACGCAGGCACCTCAACCAGCTGAGCTAAATCCCGCCTTGAGTGGATCGAATAACACAGGTAACAAAACTGGGTGTCACTGGATTAATAAAGGGAGTTAATTTGTTAACCACTTTATAAAAATCAAGTGTTAGGGGGCCTACCATTTTATGAATTATCGAAGTGGATGTAGCAATTTACGTGTGCCACTAGTTGTGGTCGAGGGCACTCTTAGATTTACGTCCAACTTTACTCGTAACTTACGTTTACACTTCTTTGTGAAATGCTCTTTAGTCGTAGATTTACGTTTACGTGCAAAACGTAACTTACGATGTTTAGTGAAATTCGGTCTAGGACTCTAAACGTTTTATAAGCACGGGCCCAGGGCCCAATTTCACTAAACATCGTAAGCCTATTTTAGTACAATAAATACAGTTAGAAGTACACATATTTCATATTCTTTTGTCATTAAAATCAGGGCCGTAGCTAGGATTTTTTGTTGGGGGGGGGGGGGGGGGCAACTGAGTAGTTAATAGTCTAAAACTCCTAAAACAGTTAAGAAGAGAATTTTCTTTAAGTTTCTATAATGCTTTCCGGATGCTTGCCCCCCCCCCCCCCCCCGCTAGCTACGGCCCTGAAAATGCTCCATCTTCCTAATGATGTAATTTGCCGTGTGGAATAGATTTTGTCTTCAAATAATTTCATACGTACGAAAAAAAAATATTTGAGGAAATAACCTGAAATTTAACCTAGTACAAATATTAGAACGATTAGAAACACGTTTAATATACAGCCACTAATATTTTATGCAGAAAAATATATTTGATATGTAATTACAATCGTTAGAAAGCCTCTGTTAGTCGATAACACCTTAAAAACTGCAGCAAATTCAGGAATGTCCCTTTAAGGAAAGTTGCCCTATAGTATGATAAAACGCATATCAAAAGTCCCCGCAAATCCACGTAGAGGTAACTCGGGAATTCAAGATGGGGTCCAACATTGCCGCCATTATCCATTTTATCGTATCTTTGCAACCAGGCATAATAGAAATGCAAAGAAAATGCCTAAAGATTGATTTTTAGACAAAAGTAATGCAATAAAATGATTAATTACATGATTTCACAAACCGGCATCTAAAAAAAAAAAAAAAAAAAAAAAAAAAAAAAAAAAACCCATACGACCTCTAATAAGCCAGTTTACATGTTTAGTGTTAGACTTTGTTGTGGTTGTATACTCAACAAAATTAATCAAGGGTCAGTTGATATTTAAGTCAGTTTTTTTGCTAGTAATATAATGAGGTAGCACATTTTTATCACAGACGATTTTTAAACATTATTTGATTAAATGCTGGCCAGGACGGGACGTAGCCTAGTAATAAAGCGCTCGCCTGATACGCGGTCGATCTAGGATCGATCCCCGTTGGTGGACCCCCATTATGCTATTTCTCGTCTAGCCAGTGTACCACGACTGGTATATCAAATGCCGTGGCATATGCTATCTTGTCTGTGGGATGGTGCATATAAAAGATCCCTTGTTACGCCTAGAAAAGTGTAGCGTTTTTTTCCCACTCTATGTCTGTATATCAAAATTACAAAATGTTTGACATGTAATAGCCGATGATTAATAAATCAAGTTGCTCTAGTGATGTCGTTAAACAAAACAAACTTTATGTTAACAATGTACAAAAAATGAAAGCTTTGCAAGCTTTGCAAAACCAAAAACAAATATATTTTGTGATATATAAAAACAATCATTTGAAAAAAACACCTAAAATATATACTGGGCATTCATTAATTTTGTTGAGTATATTTAGCATTAGAAAATTATGAACACTATAAGATTCGAGGATGAGATTGCAGCTTTAATGCTTAATGCATATTCATTACTCTTCAAGAAACTGCACGTTGAGGTATCATCACGGAGGCCGGAAACCGAGGTGACAATAAAGGGAGGTAGACATACCGAGAACGTCGTTGAATTCGAATCTGTGTTCAAAGGTACTAATTTCTTTTACTAATTATTATTTTAAAAATTCTGTCCATTTTCAAACAACAACACCAACACCCCCCCCCCCCCCCCCCCCCCCCCCCCCCCCCCCCCCCACCACAAGTCAGGGCACCAATCTTATCGGAGGTCGGACTCGGGATGGGCGTGTTCGAAACCCTAGTGGTATACGAACACGTTAAACTAGTTATCTATCTATCTAATTTCTTTTTGACCGCCCGACCTACTCTAGCGACCAAATTTAATGGGTAGAATTTGTTTTATTAATTATTTTAATTAGAGATGCTCATCGAAATTTTAAAGGCCCACTATTTAATTTTTGGATGTAAATTTCAAAATTGTTCCCTTAATTTTTTCTGTCCCGGAACAAGTCACTGGCTATCCAGTGACAGGCCCCGGGACGGACATGCTCGAAACTCTAGTGGTATATGAGTATGTAAAAATTATTCGCACTTGCACTCGCATTCAAAGGTATTTGTTATCATATGATTCAGTCAAATAGAAGAAAATACTTTTCGTAAAAATATCATGCAAGCTATTATGTTAATGAATACTAACCATTGATATTATTTGTGTTAAATCTGACATATAATCACAGTTTGACAAATAGAGCTAATAAAATTAAATATATAGTCCTTTATAATCGCCGTAACTGAATAAAAATAATGTCAGGTTTTGTTTTAACAAAAATACTTGAAAATTAACAGAACAATTACTTCGAACAATGAATAAAGTATTGAGTAGTTTACACAGTTTGATACATAACTGAAAATAAAGAACTTTTGCTACGTACTTTATGTGCAACAGGGTTTGTGCCTTGTGGTGTGCTCACAGACTAATAATCTACCAGCAGAAACACATACCCGGTGCTTATAAAACAATACATAAATTAGTTGAATTTTTTTTTTTAATCATGCTACCTTTTTTTTCCAGCTGCCAAGGAATGGATATTGGATGAAACATTTCAAAGAAAAATAGTCGATAAAAATGCACTTCAGAATAAACCAGACAAAACCCGGTCAAATGGTAAATGATATCTAAACTCGTGAAAATTCTCTTCTCGTATTATTAAGCTATAAAAAGTGCTGTACACCAGAAATACCATTACCGTTACAATTATCAGGCACTTGTCCTATCTAGCTAACCAGCAACTTCTCCTTCCCCCGAAAATCTCTCTCTCTCTCTCTCTCTCTCTCTCTCTCTCTCTCTCTCTCTCTCTCTCTCTCTCTCTCTCTCTCTCTCTCTCTGTGTGTGTGTGTGTCTCTCTCTCTCTCTCTCTCTCTCTCTCTCTCTCTCTCTCTCTCTCTCTCTCTCTCTCTCTCTCTCTCTCTCTGTAGCCCCCTCTCTCTTTCGCCACTCCGCCTCCTCTGTGTCGCTGCCACCACCTCTCTCTCTCTCTCTCTCTCTCTCTCTCTCCTCTCCGCTCTCTCTCTCTCTGTCTCATCCCCACCTCTCTCTGCCTCTCCTCTTCCTACCCCCTCTCTCTCTCTCCACTCTCCTCCTCTCTCTGCTCTCTCTCTCTCTCTCTCTCTCTCTCTCTCTCTCTCTCTCTCTCTCTCTCTCTCTCTCTCTCTCTCTCTCTCTCTCTCTCTCTCTCTCTCTCTCTCTCTCTCTGAATAGTATTAACCGTGATGCTGATTACCAAAATTTTATTTTTAAAGCATTCAGTTGTATTATATTTACATAGCATAAAAGCTTTGTGAATAATTAATGTCTGTATTGTACAGATGTAAAGATACATTAATATGGTAGTCTGCAATTGAAATTAAATCGTACGTAGCCTTTCCTTTTTAATAGATAAGAAACTAGCAATACTGAAATTAAATATATATCGAAACTGACGAGCATCATAAACTCAAACATAGGAAATCAATATTATATGATCAATAAATAGTTTGTAATATTTACTGTACTGAAAATGGTTTCTTGTGGTTTCAGATTAGTCAATATTTACTGTGGGTAAGTATTGATTCAATTCTGCTACATGTATTGAAATATCACGGTTTTCGTTTCAGTTGCTAAGAGATTGTTGGGTGATGACAGATTTCGAAGAAAGATAACTGACATAAATGCAAATCAGACAAAGCCAGATCCAAGTTTGACAAACAGTGAACAAGGTTGGGTATTAAACAAGCCTAGATATTTTTGGTATCTATAAATAATGTTTACCATATTCGTATGAGACGGGGTTTTGGGTGCGGCATCCCTCCCCACATGACTATGCAAAAAATGATATTTAAGAACAGATCATTCTGTTGTATTTTTATTTTTATTGTAGAATAAGTTCAAAATAAGTATCTTGGAATTAATTAGTGTCAACCCAGATGATCAACCACATTAATTTAATGAAAATATATTTTTAAAATAAATTCCTAAGATTTCAAACTATTTATTATTTACTCTGTGTATCTGTGTCATTATACTACTCTTTAAATCATTATTTTCTAATCTTTTTGTCTTGCAGTTACTTTCCCAAAGCCTAAATCAAAGTTAGCTCAATTAAGCGGTCTCAAAAAAAGACTTCAGAATTCAACTGCTCAGCGATCAAACAGAACAAAAGGTTTGACTGTACCTTTCATCTCAAGAATAGAATGGTTCATTATTTTCATCTCGGTGGTGATACATTTGTTTTCAATGAGGTGGGAATGGTGGGCGAGTTGTGGAAAGCTACAAGGTATATGGGAGGTAGATGGGTAGGGTCATGTTATTCTGTTAAATGTTTCAAAGTAGATGCCCTTAAATGATTTCTGTTAAGGTTGATATTTCGGGGGTTTTTTTTATCACTTTAAATTAGGGGAGTCATGTCCCCGCTACTGACAGCCTTGAACTTGTGTTGTCATGCGCTGATTTGGAAACAAAACTCGTATAATCGCATTTGCATGTTTGGGTTATTGTACCCCGCACATATTTTGATCCCATTAAGGCTGAAATGAAAATAAATCACTATGTAAAATACATGACAACTGTCTTTAAATTTGTTATCCTGTTTGCTGTATAGCTTGTCTCCAGAGTAAAGTTGTCAAACTTTACTTTTGCGTGGCGATACTAGTAGAATACTTTATTTGCATATTACTTATTTGACGTACTGATGAGATGGACAAAAAATTAAACAATGATAGAACGAGGGAAAAAATAATATACGGTTTTGATGTCTCAACAAACATGTTTCTCATATTAAGACTTTTAGTCACTGTGTTGCTGGCCAATATCTAAGGCATGATGTTAGTAAATACTTAATTTTGCAGACATCAAATCAAAGATTCTCAGGCAAAACAAGAAGTTCCAAATCACACTATATGCCAGAAGGAGATGGAAGTTTTATTTCGTTAACGTAATCCTTATTACTGTGAGTATATATTTTTATGTCTACACCATATAAATCTTGAGACCACTGTTAAAGAATTATGCTCCTAATGACTGGCTTGTAAGCGAGGATAGTTCAATTGAAAAGAGTGCCATCTTTCTTTATTTTATTTTATTAGAATTGGAACTGATTTGATTGTTATGTTGGAAAGACAGAGTTCATTACTGCATCTAGAACCTAATTCCATATCATGTAGTGTGTTATCTGTCTACTGGTGTTGCTTCTCACGCCTGACATCCCTTGATGTAAAGAATGGTAATATTTCAAACTCTAGATGGCGAACTTGTTATTATTTTAGTAGAAGTAGAATGACGTCAAAGTGGCTATTATCTTCTTCTAAAGTAGAAAGTTAAACATTGTATTTCCTGTTTAATTGCTAAATCCTCTAATGTTTGTATAATCAGCTATGTAAAATGTAAAAATAATAGTGGTGAGATACCTTAAGTGCCCCGAATATTGCGTGAAACGTTTTAACTGAATGAATGAGAGACAGCCAAAGAGACACACAGTCTGGCAAGCAGACAAACAGACAAACACACACACACTCTCGCACACACACACACACGGAGAGAGAGAGAGAGAGAGGGGGGGTGAGATAGATAGAGAGACACACAGAGAGAGGGGGTGTGATAGATAGATAGAGAGAGAGACACAGAGAGAGAGAGAGAGAGAGAGAGAGAGAGAGAGAGAGAGAGAGAGAGAGACAGAGAGCAAGCAGGTAGGTAAAGCAGGGCGACTGAAACAGGAACAGGAAAAGAAACACACACAAACGCATACGCACGCATGCTCAAACATTAGTATTTTACAAAATAAAGAATACCTTTATTTTCAACTATTTACGTTGTTGCCTTTAGTTCAACTATTTACGTTGCTGCCTTTATTTTCAACTATTTACGTTGCTGCCTTTAGTTTCAACTATTTTCGTTGCTGCCTTTATTTTCAACTATTTTCGTTGCTACCTATATTTTCAACTATTTTCGTTGCAGGCAGTAATAATGGGCCTGACATTCACGTCAGGAACTCTTGATTCGAACGCGACAGGAGACAAACTGACCGTCACTGTCACTCTACTGCTGACATCAGTTGCCTTCAAGTCTGCCATTGCGAACAGACTGCCAGTGATATCGTATCTAACATTCCTGGTAAGTGTTTGAACACATCGGACTTGAGTCTGGAAGGTACTGGGTTCGTAAACCACCAGCCAATACCGGCTACAACTCTTTGAGTGAGTGCATCGTTAGGCTCAGTGGGGAGGTGCTAGGTCATATACATCTAGTTTATCCCACTTCACGGGTGCGATTATGGGTGTGTCTCCCGAGTGTATGACCCCAAATTGGGGTGGGGGGATGATTACCCGGCATGCACATGCACTGGTTTTATGTACTCCGGGCTCGGGTAATACCGAGATAGCTCAACTGACAGCAAACGTGGAGCACGGCCCTGTCAAGTAGTCCCGTACCGAAAGGAAAATACTGAGGCTTCTCCATCCATCTCAGTATTATCATCATCTATATGTTTGTGATGTCCTAACAAAAATGTCTTTGTCTCTGTGTTATATGCTTGCGGCGTGGGTTTTTAAAAAAGTGTTTGAATATATCAGTCTGTGTTACAAGTTTGTCTATAACATATGTCATTATATATTATCAGGCATTTGGAACCTGTCAGATGAAAGAGAACATTATCGATATTCCATAATTATAACTGGAGAGTGTATAATGACTGAATATATATATACATATGTGTGTGTGTGTGTGTGTGTGTGTGTGTGTGTGTGTGTGTGTGTGTGTGTGTGTGTGTGTATTGTGTGTGTGTGTGTGTGTGTATATATATATATATATATATATATACACATATGTATATGTATATGTGTATGTGTATAATCATCGTTGTCATCATCATCATAATCATCACCATGGTTTATAATGTATAGTGGATTTTAAACTAATTCTGTTTGTCGAGTGTGTACATGTTAGACATGTTTGAACCAAGACACTGAATACACTACTTCTATACTAATACACTTGCATTCATATTTATATATGATACTAATTTTACTTTCATTTGTTCACAGGATAAATACATACTGGCGTGTTTAGCCGCCCAGGTAGCCATCGCTTTGCAGAATGCTGTCTCAACGCTTTTCCGCAATGACTTCTTCAAGCCGTGGGCAGACTTTTATGACTGGATCTCCATGCCCCTACTAGGCTCAGTGGCCATATGGCTGAACCTTGCCTTTTTAATTAAGGCCATCATGATAGTAAGAGAAAGAAAACCGATTTTAGTGAAACGCAACACCATATTTTACAAATATATTACACTAACATTTATTATATGAATGGCACACCTATACATTATGTTATCAAAATCTGAACACAAAATTGTATTTACAGATAGAAGTATTGGACAATTAGTACCTTATCCTTGGATAAGCACGCCAAAAAGCGTTATGGCTTTCAATTGTAGTATACTACCACACAAAGACAATATGGTTTGGAATGGCATTACACAAGTGAATTATAATATATTGACAGTATTTCTGTATATTTTGGGAGTTTTTGTAAATCAGTAGCTTTAATTATATATTTTATGAATGTGAATTGATGTTGGATATTTATATTTGATAAACATGTGTTCGAAGACCGTTTTAAATATTAAACCAATCCAAATAAAGGGACGCAATACTGTTTATTTTCATTCGAAGGGACACAGATGAACTGAAAGATAAGGTTAGTGGGTACGACTGTGTGTATATGATCAAAAAGTAATTATTGACTTTTATAATTTTTATTAAAATGAACACGTGCGTTACCTGTTTCCCTTCAAACATTTGTTATGGTAAACACTCCGATGCCATTTCACGATATGACGCATCACTGACTAGAATGACGGCTGATGCAATAACCTATTTTGACCTTGTACATGCGTTTTCATATCTCTTTTTTTGTGAAAGTCCTGTACATTTCAACTATGAACTTGATGACTGCAGGCTGTGCTCATGATGGGTGCCACCGGTGAGGCAGGATATGCTCATCTTTCGCCAACACTTGATATCATCACTGTTTTTATAGTGATTCATGAGTGCATACGATCGTATATATTCCACTGCGCTCCATCTTGTCCATGTTTGGGTTCTCTGAGTTAGTCTTAGGAGTGGCGGTCCTACATGCGTGACAGGAGGAATAAAACACCTGTTCCGGATCACCTAGAGGAATAGCGGTCCTCCATGCGTGACAGGAGGAATAAAACACCCTGTTCCGGATCACCTAGAGGAATCGCGGTCCTCCATGCGTGACAGGAGGAATAAAACATCCTGTTCCGGATCACCTAGAGGAATCGCGGTCCACTTAAGCACAAGCACCCGATAATGAATCATGGAATCACGACTTTGCCTAATGTCCTTTCGACTCTGCAAATGCAGAGATATGATTTTGATCAGGGAATACGGGTTTGTCGTTCAGATTTGCGGATTCGTTTTTTAAAACATATTTAACAACAAAACCACACATTTATTTACTTTTAAACACATACAAACAGACACAACATGGCTGATTTATTAACCGATTTCCGTTCTCTTTGTTTTTAGAATCGTAGGAACAAACAAATGCTGAAAAGGGTCAGGGAAGAAGAAAGCAAGAATCTAACGAAACGCCAGGTCGACCAAGAAGACATGGAGGCTAAAATATACAACAAAGCAGCTCTGGTTGACTTAGAAGAGCCAGTGTATTGAATAGATCCGTGGAGAAACATGCTGCATTCGTTACCATAACAACAGACATCAATTTCTAATCCATATCAACTTCTTTACGCTCAAGAGCATTGCTGGCGTTTGACAGGTGTATTCAGTGTGAATATCAACCTACCAACAACATTTAAATGTGTGTATGGTTGCAAGTTGTTCGTGTTTTCCTGTGGTAAACAAAGTGCCTCCCTATGCAGCACCGTGTCATCATTACTGTACCAGCCCTTACTGAGCAGAATAGTATTTCTTACCTAATGTATGTGATCTACAGAAAAGGAAAGGAAAGGTGCAGGGATTGCTGCAGAAATTGTTCAAGGGAGGGGGTGCAACGTTGAAAAAAGGCATCTATATAATTAAAAGGCAAACTAACATGTATCATATGGTAATCGTTCATAGAAATATAAAACTAAGCAAGATATTACAGTTTACATGTTCCCCACTAAAAACCGAATTATTGTATTCATCTGCTAAGCACAGGGGTTTTCGGGGACGTTGTGAATTTCGGAGAGGGGTGCGTACCTCACCACTACCCTTTGGATCCGCGCCTAAGAAAGGTTTAATAACGACCCCTCGGAACCCTTTGATGTTTTGGATCAGTGTCATGTCTCGTCCCCCGGTGAAATGGTTTTTTCAAGTTAACTTGGTAGAACAAAATGTACTTGGAGTACAATGTAAAATGGAAGTTAATCTGTGTGAAGCGTTGGACTATGGATAAAGTAGTGAAAAATGGTATAACAGATAAATGTTGTAATGTTATTCACAGTATGTATCAACATATTAGATCATGTGTGACTGTTACAGGTGATTATAGAGATTATTTTCCATGTTGTATAGGCGTCAGGCAAGGTTGAAATGTATCACCTTTTCCTTTTTCATTATTTCTTAATGACCTTATTTGTACCTTATTAAATCATCTAAAGTATTTTGTTATCGACTGTTTAAATTAAATACTGTGTTCGAGACCAATTTAGAGAAAAAACATTGATTACCATTATTACACTTTCGACTCTCAAATCATTATCTTCCCATTCAAAAAGGCAGATGGAAAAAACATGCTTTCTGTGTACTAATTGGTGATCAATTTCATTATATAATGTGTGTTGTCCTTTTGTAAAGATGAAAGGAAAAACTACTTCCAAAGTGTTGCCAGTCTTGACTAAATGTTTATAAATTAAGAATTCTATTTGACTGTAAAAAAAAAACTATTGTTCTCAGAAAGCAGGTTTCTGTAAAAAAAAGAAAAAAAGGAAAAACAGATGAAGTAAAGTCCCATGGCTGCAATCTGTTTTTACGATTTTATTTTATTTGTATATGCAATGTATGTCTTCAAATGCAAATATAAACCCATAGATATACATTTGGTGTTTTACACGTTTGAATTTCTGATGTGCCATCTTGTCATTTATTTATTTATTTACATATATTTTTTACAATGTTCCTCATTTGCCGTTGAATTACGGCCAGAGTATAAATAAAGTTCAGTTCAGTTCAGACTCCCGCTTGAGACCAAACCCATCAGTGAAGGAATATATAGTTATTTCATATTTTAAATAGTTTCTGGGGTTTGCAGTAAACGTTCTTTCCGTTGTTTTAGCAGTAATCGTTCCGTGTTTGTCTCTATGAGCATCGGTTACGATTACGAGTACATGTAACCAGTATACCACAGACGAAGGGGATACGTTTTAAAAGACGCGCAGTACATTGATTAATCAGCAAAGAAAGAGGGAAGAAGTCCTTGACAAACGGGCTAGTTCTTCCAAATAACATAGATGTATTTTGTAAATGCATTTTCCCACTGGCAACTACATTAAATTTAATATCAAAGATTTAAGTCCTTCCATCCTTGAATACAGTATTGGCCTGCCTTCCATTTCTTATATTTCATTATTGGGCCCATTTTGCAAAACATCTCATACGAATGGCGCATTTATATACACAAGTTGTAGTCCAGTGGGTTCCAGCACATCGTGGTATTGCAGGGAATGAACATGCTGACAGGCTGGCAAAGAAATAAAGCACAATGGAACAGCCAAATCATCCAATCTCCTTCAGAGTGACAAAAAACATAATTAAGAGAAAGTTCCGATGCACCCACGCTACAACCAAGGATCCAATCCATCATCTGGAGAGATACCAAGAGACAACCATTTTCAGGCTAAGAACCGGTCACTGGCAGACACTGATGAATGTCCATGTCAAACAGAACCACAGTCCCCAGAGAACATCCAGCAGTTCTGCCCCCTCTACGGTGAAGCTAGGATAAAGCACTGGCCAAACGTGCAACGCTGGCTGTCAAGCTTTGGGGTTTCAATGAAGACTTGACAGAGACAGCGGGTTTTTTTTATCTCCACAACCGGACTCCAAATATAAAGTATGGTCACTATAGCTTGAACAAATGGCGCATTAAACAGATTTCTCTCCGAATACTTTGTGCAATATTTGTGTCAAATACTTAGTTTCTTTCATGAAATATTATTCTGTGCACGCCCGTGTGCGCATTCAGACTTTCAGTTGATAGCGGAAGCGATAGAAATATCCTTGGAATCTGTTCTGGCGAGCGCTATAGAAGTGGCAGTCCTCCTACAGTTTGAGGGAAAAATAATAATATATATATATATTGGTCTGGGATCGATCCCCTCGGTGAACCCATTGGGCTATTTCTTGTTTTAGCAAGTGCACCACGACTGGTATATCAAATGTCTTGGTATGTGATATCCTGTCTGTGCATATAAAAGATCCCTTGCTACTAATGGACATGTAGCGGGTTTCCTCTCTAAGATTATATGTCAAAATTACCAAATGTTTGACATCCAATAGCCAATGATTAATAAATCAATGTGAAACATTTTACTTTAATTTATAATAATTCATGTTGTAATAATGTGGCATTAAAAAACCCCACCACAAAACACAAACGTCATTGATCACAGTTTATTTGGTGAAGGTTGACATACAATACAGCGAAAGAGGTTCTACAAACCTCGCTTTAGTCATAAGCATGCTCTCTCTCTGTTTGTGGGTATTCCTCCGCAACCTCGACACAGTATAATAATAGTAAACAACAGTTAATCATAGTTTTCACTCAATATTTAATTGGAAACAAAGAAACACCAAACGAAGCACCCATCTTAATAATGTTGTTTTTTTCTTCTAAATATCTACATGGTGAACACTCCAAACGTCGAAACACAAATGTACATGTCATATATATAAAGAGGAAACACTAGATTTAACATGACGTCTCAGCATGCAGAGATGCTCGAAGCGTTATACAAAGTTAGTTAGCAAACTGGAACTCTTAGTATCTCAATTCTCTGAATCAGCAAATGTCAGTGTAGATTCGCTTCTAATTCTTTCTCTTTCCTTTCTCTTTTCTTTCTGTACAAATGGGCGCCATAAGCATTTGTTTTAACTTTTTAATACACCCATTGTGAGCGAATAAGCGTGCACAGTTATGACAACGCTTGCTAAGAAACGAGTTGTCACCCTTTAGTTATAAATTCTGATTGTGGCAAAACAGGAATTGATAAATGCCTGTCCCGCAGCAACACTAAACGTTAATTGCATTTTGTTTTTTTAATTCCGTGATAAATATTTTTTATTTGATTTTTTTAACATATGCTTCATTTAGTTAAAACTAGTTTGAGTTTCAATTACAGATTTACACAAACTAACATTAATTACGTATGCACTGGTGTACGTCACTCATTAGCCAGACATATTCAGTTGATGATAACATTCCTTTATACATTTCGTGTTCTTCAAAAAATTATATCAATTTTCAATTTCTTTCCAGTGGATTAGGAATGCATGGATGGAAAGTTCGTTGTATTTGGTGTAAAAAAAAAAAAGAAGAAGAAAACCTCTCAGAAAATAGAGATAAAATTTGTGTCTTGTATATTTAGAAAATGTATTTTAATATCATGTTTATACATTGCACTGTATTTTCAATATGTAAATACAAGAATATTTTACATGGATGACTAGAAATTCTGTTTTTATTACCTCGTAATCTACAAAATATAAAAGAACACGAAATTGCAGAAAACAGTGGATATTAATAAACCCAACTTTCTTACAAACTTCTTAAACTCGAAACATTCGAAATACAGACGACAAAACAGGTATGTCTGAGGACAACACTATAATGTAGGAATTTACCAACCTAACAATATTGCACAGTTTTCGCGTCCTCGGCCCAAGAAATAACTTATTAAATTAAGGAAAAATAAGTTACAAGAAACACCAAGCATAATTCATAAAAACAAAACAGAGTAGTTAACTCTATAGCAGGCCCTGTGAAATAACAAAAATTGTCAATCGGAAAGCGTCGGAAATGTTCGTAGACGCATATTAATGAACATTCCAGATCACGAACACACCCGATGATTTCCGAAAGCAGTTTTGTTCGGGTCACTTTTCTCCAGCTCTACATATTTTCAGTTCGTAATCAAAGGTTATTATCGTAAAACTTGTACAGCAGTTTTATCAGACTCGTACGCCATATTTATGAATGTTGTTATTTATATTTTTTATACAGCACTTCAAAAGTTACAGCGCGTTGCTCAAAAATCAGACACGCCGAGTTCGTCATCCAAACCCGCCATATTGTAGCTGGGCTGCGTAGCAGCTGGTTGGTAACTCTGTTGTTGTGGTCGCGGCGCTGGCGGTGCCGCTGGCTGATAGTGCTGTTGCTGTGGTTGCTGTTGTTGATGTTGTTGCTGTTGTGGCATATACGTCGTCGTGGTCCTCGTCTTCTCCTCGTGGATCATGCGATACACGGCCGACTGATTCCAGTCACGGTCGCCTGGTTTTGGGGCCTGCGCTGGTTTCTGTGGCTGCTGCACCTGCTGCTGCTGCTGCTGCTGCTGCTGCTGCTGCTGCTGAGGTGCAGCTTGACTGTTAAAGAAAGAAAATATTTTCCTTTTCAATTTTAAAAATGCAGATCTATATTCTGGGACAAGAAATTAATATGAGAGATCGAGATTTTCGAGTTTTCGAGGTTCCAATTTTTAATGTCTATTATTACTAGTCGCGGGCTGTCAAATGTCATGCGAATCAATGCAATAGGTTATAAACCTGCCAATTTACACCTTGTGTTTTTTAAATATTATATAGGATTTTGGCCGGGTCTGGCGCGTCATTTTGAAAGATCGACGTTTTCGAGACATTGACCTTGAGGTATCGAAGTTTAACTATATATATATATATATATATATAAAAATGATAAAAGAAAACAAGTGTACAGTATATATGTATTTTAAAAAACAATTTAAAGAAATAATGATCCTTTTACATGTTTCAATGTTATCTTCAGAAAGGATCTGCTAAATAACTGCTAAATATGACGTCATACATATTATGACGTTACTGTAGTAGAAGGGGATTGATTTAATTACGTCATTGTTGCTTTTATCTAACGAAGAGCATTAAGAAGTGGACAAAATTTTTTAATAAAATACATTTTCTTTGTCTTTCTTTTCATTTCATCATTGGTATCTATGTGATAAAATGGGAAAATGGTGAATTTAATATCTTTTTGTGCCGCACATGTATTTAAATGTGAACTCAAGGGTATGCATCTTGTTTCAGGTTGTTTTATTTGCTGTTTGTGTACGCGTACTCTGGCTCTCAGCTGATTGGTATGACCAATGTATTGTTCTTTGCAACCTTGGCATGTAATTACATAAATAACATTGTTAACGGAACAATCCATATCCCTGTGTACCCAAAATAAACCTTTGTGGTTGAATTCTATATGTGTGCCTTCTAAAATATGTTGGCATGTACCACAGTTACTTCGGTTACACTTTTTGACACTGCATTTATGTTCTACTGTTGTAGATTCAAATCGTGCTTTTGTCATATCTGTTTCAAGTTTTTGCTTTGTCTCTTACTATTTATAATTGAAATAGAGTCTGCAATAGAATGTGCAATTCTGACTAGATCTTTTTATATATATCGGGGTTCTGCGGGTTATGGGTGGATACAAATGCCAGCGGCCTTTTCGCTGAAACGATTTGTTTTGGTTTTAAAAGATATTTTCTATCTAATACTACCGCCTTTTCGATACTATCTGATATTAGCTGTTTTGGATAACCTCGCGTTTTAAGATACATGTTGAGTTCCCGGAGACGTTGGTCACGTGTTTGTATATTTGACACAATTTGTAAAGGATATCTGATAAATGATTATATAGCTCATGTTTATAAACGCAACATCATTCTAAATTTATTATTTGATGAATTAATTTGATAATAATGCATATTCAAATTATTGTAAATGATTGTTACAATATATTTATACGACATTTGACATTAGCTTAATTCAACACCTTTGCCATTGATATTCCTAGATACCATGACTTTTATCGTTTGTTGAAGCAGGTAAAATATTGATCTTAAATTAAAACCAAGTCATCTGGCAATACAATTCCGGTTTTCTGTTTACATCATATTTTATCAGAATGACACATTCCTTTCCACAGATATACCGACAGGATATAGAATGAAAATAAACAGAAGACATTATATTAGTTATTCATTTGATCATTATATAGATTCAAATCAACAGGAAACTACATATAAAGTTATGTGATAAACGAAATGACACAAATATTTCAATATTTCCTGACCCACGACTGGGCATCTAGACATTGCACCTTCTGAAAGACTTGGTCAATAACGAATGATTGCCTAACCAAAGAAAACTTAAATCAAACTTTATTCATTTTGTTTTCTTTTTGGGGGTGGGGGTGGGAGTCGCTGTCGGTTCGTTCACTCTGATTACAGCAGCAATAATAATCCAGACCATGATTATAAAATAAATAATAATTAATTAAAATGCAATTCAATTACCGACATTAGTGTTGGTAGTTTTGTCTATGCATATTAAAACCAATTATACATACATTCATTGTTCATTAAACATATATATATATTATCCAAATCATAAAATCGTCGTCATAGTACAAATTGCATTTATGTAAGGTAAAAAAAACCTACACAGTTATTTCAGGAGATTTTAACTATGTTGTATTTAAAGGGACATTCCAGAGTTTGCATTGTAAGATGTTTCCGACTAATAAAATATTTCTACGATTAAACTTTCATATCAAATATATTTTCTTGTTTAGAATATCAGTGTCTGTATATTCGATGTGTTTCTGGTCGTCTTACTATTTGTAAAAAGCCCAAACTAGATTTATATATTTTAGGAAATAAAATGAAATTTAACCTAGTACAAATATTAGAACGATCAGGAACAAGTTTAATATACATCCACTAATATTGTATGCAGACACATATATTTGATATGTAATTACAGTCGCTAAAAAGTCTCTGTTAGTCGATAACATCTTACAAATTGCAGCAAACTCAGGAATGTCCCTTTAATATGTCTCGAAGACAAGTACAACCAGATAACCTTGCTATTTTATGACGTCAATCTCAACTTACCTTTTGGGACAGAAACTAACTAAGATATCGTTTTCTAACACACCATTATACAACAAATATTAATCCATATACGATGATAAATATAAAGGTATCTTTGTTAAAAATGTATAGAATGCGTTTAATGTGTACAAATAACAGTATCAAGAAGAAAAACAATAAAAATAGGCATAATAATAATAATCATCATCATCACCATCATCATCATCATCATAACAATTAGTATTAGTACCATCATTATCATCACCATCATCATCTCTGCCATCATCAGCATATCACTACAAGCAAGACGATCTAGTTATAAACATGATCTATACCTACACCATACTCCATGCTAAAACCAACACATACACGTATATGACAGTCGAGTATTTAAAACATATGATGGCTATACGGATTTAATTGGCAGAAATACACAGTATTAAATGGATGGATAATTATCTAAAATTAAATATAGAATGTAACCGAGAGTCACAACAAGAATACGCTAAACTGTTTTAAGAAGCCTGTTTAAAGTTGTGTGTTTCCGGGAGCAGGTGTTAAGGGGTAGTTTTTAGGGAGACTATTTCAGGTAGCCTGTTTTAGGGAGCAAGTTTCAGGTAGAATCTTTGAGATAACATTTTTTTTTTGGCAGCACATTTCATAAAGCATGTTTTAGGGAGCATCCATTGTCTGGGCACATTTCTTAACTCGAAGGATGTCTCATAGACAGACATGCTTGAACCTACAATGGGTCTAAGCACGTGTCAAATGGATGGTTGGTTGGATAGTCGGAGAGCATGCTTGGTGACCCTTTGACCGACTGATCTTGACCTGAATGGTCAATTATTTATAAGTAACGGGATAGTTCACATCAATCTCTTCACCCTGGATCCAGCGATGGCGATGTCAAACGTTGGACCAGTGGTGACGTATGTGCACCTAAGTGAATGTATATACGGTGATCAAAATTTACGCTGACACTGAACTTAAATCAATACCTTTAAAAGAACAATGGTGAGGGTACTGGATTCCCATCGACGGAACGAACATAAGTTTCAACAACAAAATAACATATACAGAAAAACGTTTATATTTTGAACTTGGTAAAACAAATATCCACAAATACGATTTGCAATGTGGAAACACGATGCTATGTACATGCAAAATACAAACACGTCTACACATCTACACATGTAAGCATTGCCATGGTTAAAAGTTAACTAGGGTAAACAAAGATTCGGTAATACGCAAATAACTATGATGTAAAGTACAGGAATTTTCGATGACCCGACCAGGCTTTAGCCATGACTACTGTTATAAATCGACAAACACGTAGGTGTGTAAGGGGTACACCGCACAGTGTGTTTTTCGCTGACTGATGTA
The DNA here is from genome assembly GCF_016097555.1 of Gigantopelta aegis. Lineage (NCBI taxonomy): Eukaryota > Metazoa > Mollusca > Gastropoda > Neomphalida > Peltospiridae > Gigantopelta > Gigantopelta aegis. The sequence goes on from NC_054706.1 coordinate 51,958,345, forward strand.
TTACCCATCGTTTATAACAACGATCTGTTTACAGAAACACATAAAAAGAAATTCATTGTGTACCCTTTTAAAATGTATACTGATCATACAAACTTTGAGTTATAGATTCCTTAGGTGGTCTTTTAAAGGTTTTATAAATATGATTAACTGTATTGAAAAATAAACACGCCTGTTGTCTGTTGAGAATATATGCTGATACACCCCCCCCCCCATTCCCACTGGCAAACACACACACACGCACACACACACACACACGCACATACACACATCACCACCACAACCACCACCGGCAAACGCGCGCGCGCGCGCCCACGGTTGCTCACATCTCCACCTCCTTCCACATCACCCTAGGTACCTGTGCAAATTTGATTGTTGTGAGTTGTCATGGAAATTACTTTGTTACTTCAGAATCATTTCGGTTTAAACATTTGGAGCATTCTGGTTGAATTGGTTATGTTTGTCAGAGTGAAGTTACGACATACCAGATCGAAGCCATCTACGAAATGAATAGTCGGTCATATTTGTCATCCGGTGAAGACTCCCCATATAGTAGCCATTGAGATACCTGATCAGTTCAATTTGGGGTTGGGGAATTTCATTATCCGGTGTGTCTCCGTTGTTTATTTTTGATAATCGAAATATAATTACACAAAAGGTATATATGAACTATGTACACATATCTGAACGATAAAACCATAGCACATGATCAGGGCCGTATTTTCGTCGAATGTTTTTTGGGGGGAAAATAGTGGATGATTCCATTAATCTCTATTCAGAGCCTCGTCACAGCCACTCCCGAGGAGATCCTTTACTGGAGATTTCATCCGTCTTTCATAGCCACAAAGAGGACTGCCACTCCCAGACTAGTTTACTAAAGCAAACCTAGCGCCGGACAGAGCTCATTAGAATAAGTATAGCTGTGATGAGGATAGTTAGTTTATCCGTTCGATGAATAAGATAACATTGTCGCTTAAAGAGATTGTGTTAATATACTAATACGTACAATCTACCTTGTTAAAGTCTAACGATGAACACTTTAGATTTAATATGCAACAAGGTGGGCTGTTATTATTATTATTATTATTATTGTTTCTTTTGACAGACATGAATAAGAGCACTGCACATTACGACATTGGATGTCCTTGTTAGTGATGTTTAGTTATACAGCATTTCATTACTATTCTAATCCACAAAGGAGTCTGATACACATTTATTTTTTTAGCAAATCCGTGTTAGTTGTGTGTTTGTTTATTATATTTCGCCCATAAGTCAGGATGTTAATTCGGCGTTAGTACTGCCCGGGTGATGTTATGAGAGGCGATCAGGCAAGGTGTTGTAGAACTTACGCCACTATTGCCTGGGTTTGACCTCTGAACGTCTCCTGTATGTTCTGGTCCGAATACAGACTTATAGGTGAGTTATACTGCAGGTGGACCACTTTGGGGGCGTCCGGGGACAGCAGCGGCGGAGCTACAGGACCACCCCCGGCACTCGCCGGGTTCCGCTGCGGTTTCTCCGGACCTTGTCTTGGCGCGGACTCACTGTGGAATGACACACATCAAGAGGTTTCACTCACGTGCACGCATGAACGGCTACACAGTCGTGGTGGCCATTTAAACACAGGTAAGCAAAGTCAAAACAACCAGATGAAAAATGTTTTTAAAACTTTAAAGTTTGATTTGTTTGACGACACCAATGGAGCACATTAATCATATGGCTAGTGAATGTCAAGCATTTGATAATTTTGACATGTAGGTCGTATTGGAGGAAACCCGCTACATTTTCTTTTTTCATTAGTAGCAAGGGATCCTTTATATGCATTATCTCACATACAGAAAAACGTACTGCGGCCTTCGATATGCCAGTGGTGGGGCACTGGTTGAGATGAAAAAGACATACCTCTGTAAAAAAAAAAAATTCATAAATTTTGTAATTGTGACGCATATCCTAGCGTGTGAAAGAAGACAGCCGTAACTGCTACTGAGGATACCATTTTTGGTTAGCCATAACCAGTGGCGGATCCAGAAAATCCATTTAGGAGGCCCCAATGACATGAGGCGAAATGCCAATGGAACTTTGGGGGAGGTTTGGAGGGGATCGTAAAAAAAAAAATGAAAATTAATATATAATAAAATTATAACTGTCGTAAAATTTAGGGCCCGATCCGCCTCTGGTAACACATCTTTTTATGTTGACGGTCCCTTCAGACAGAACATCATGTATATACTACTGATTATGTTTAGATACCAGTCGTGGACCACTGGTTGAAATCATCAAGACTTGTACCAGTTCATGGAGTGATGGAGGACTGTTTCAAAATGCAGGCGACAAATATTTTCCGGAATGATTTCGAAACATGAAACTTGAAAAGGACTGTTTGTCCATGCCGAGTTCTTCAATGTTCTACTATGACTGCAACAGGCCAACTGAACTGAACCGTACCCCCCACTTGTGAGACTTTTTTTTTTTATCACATTAATGTTTGCCATTGTAACCAAAATCTGATATAGTTTGTACCCGATCCGTCAGTGCCCCCCCCCCCCCCCCCCCCCCCCACCCCCCACTTCCAAAATCGTCACTACGGGTTGCACTATATAATAAGTTAAGAGATTCGGATTTTTCTTTTGCCCCAAAAGGGTTAAATATAGGACAAAACCAAGTGTAGGGGGTTAGATACGTGAAAAAGAGAGTGTAAACAAACAAATTACGATACAACGTAAAGTATAGAGACAACATCGATTCTTGACACTGCGCTCAGAGCTTACGTTCCCAGATCTATTTACCGGAACGCGTTCGGAAACCATTACCGGCATCGGTGGAGCAGTGGTTAAGTCGTCGGACTACAGGCTAGTAGGTACAGGGTTCGCAGCCCGGTACCGGCTCCAACCCAGAGCGAGTTCTTAGGGGCTCAATGGGTAAGTGTAAGGCAACTACACCCTCTTCTTTCTTTCTCACTAACCAACTAACAACTAACCTGCTGTCCTGGACAGACAGCCCAGATAGCTGAGGCGTGTGCCCAGGACAGCGTGCTTGAACCTTAATTGGATATAAGCACGAAAATAACGTGAAATGAATGAAGGAAACCACTGAACTCGTATCTTCGCGAGACCTATGTATTTCGAAACTCGGATGTTTTCGTAACACATTGGCCGAAGATTTGAAAGTTAAAAAAAAAATCAGAAAATAATTTTAATTACTTTTAACTGATCAGTGATATCATCTTTACTTTTGCAGGGAACTCCGTGCAGACGAATAGCACTTTACTTCGTGTAAAGTCGGAACACATAATACCATTTGGAATTCCTCGGCCGATTCTTCGAATGACATTGGCGTAATCGGTCGAGGTGTTCCGAGCGCGAATTCTGGTTCAAATCGAATGGCTTCCAAGTAGTTAGAACTGGGCTTGAACAAATGCTCGGATAGAAGGCAAGATAAGATTCGATTTCAAAAACAACTGAATACCATTTTTTAAAATATATACTTGACAATAGAATTGTATATACTTATATGAAAGATGCTTAGTGGAAACGTCAAAGGAAAACACAGTGGGAATGTTATGACAGTTCACATTAACACTCGATAGAGAAACATTATCGTAAATATTAGGATTTTAAAGTAAAACAATGAAACAAAATTTCAACGGTTCGGATTATGTTTTTGTTAGCTATTTTTCTTGGTAGTCATGGTGAGTTCTTTTGTTTGTCTGGAAGTAAAATGGATTGGCTTTTTGGAATGGTTGGCTTGCGTGTAATTGTAGCCACAGGTACGCTCAATCAGAAATACTATAGTTACATATATAAATTATATGACATAGCATTAGCACACTCGGCATTATTGGTTGGGGTTACCTGTGGTTTTAGCGGGTCGGTGGAACAATCATTTTGTCAAACTGTGTTGGTTAATGGGGTAATTGTTTCCTCTCTTGTAACTGTAAAATACATACCCCATATAATAATGTCCGTGACAAAAAATAAAATAAAATAAAATAAATCGTCTGGCAAACCATTATAGATTGGGGTTCCACAAACCAAGCTCTAGAACTATTACTCGATACTATTTACAGCTGGACTGCGTGACGGCTCGGAATGACAAACACGTCATCAACGACGTGTTACGTCAGGCAAGATGGCGGCGGTATCGACGCTACGAAGCACACGAGAAAAGTCAACAGAGCGTCTGGTGGGTGGAGCTGGTGGGTGGAGGTGGCGGGGGGGGGGGGGGGGCGTCTGCTACAAAGCCAACTATCATCTACGTGTCACTCGAGGTCAAACCGAGACTTACGGGTTCTTTTTGATTTGACCGGCCATGACCTCTTTGACGTTTGGTTCCGAGTACAACTTCATCGGGGAGTTATACTGAAGGTGCATTATGCGCGTGCCTTCGTCGCCGTCGGCCGCCATGTCAACCGACGATGTTACGGTGGGCGTGAACGAATCGAAGGACGGGGCGATGAGCCCCGGGGGCGGGCTGCTGGGGATGGGGTTATAAGGTTCAGACCTGACTTCGGGCTTCATGTAGTTGTAGTCGAGATCCATGTCCCACGGCCTGACGCCGCTGGCTCGAAGCGTCTCGCGCCACGCGGGTTTCTCATCGTTTACCGTGTAGCCGGTCGGCTCACACTGCACGATCTCCTGGGACAGCGGTCTCGCAGGCTGGGGCGTCCACGTGGCCTGCGATGTTCTCGGGACCTGGGAGTAGTCGATTCCGAACTTGCAAGCGTCGGGATGCTTTCCGAACGGTTTCGGCACCTTCGGGGTCGGCTTCGGTTGCTGTACGACTGTATAATAGATATAACTGATGTTAGAATATTAACGACAATGCGGGTTGTTTTTTTAAAAATAGAAATGGTACCTATAGATGACCTACATGACTGATTCATGCCAGCAGTCATGAGCTTGTGAAAACTTCTCTTTGACTCTAACTTGTGCAGAGATACAATTTTCCTTTCGCTAAATGTCGTTTTGTTGGTAATTATTATTATGATGTAACCACATGATGTCCAAGATTATGGAGTATTAATATGTAATAGTAATTAGCGTTAGTACTTGCACACATTTCCGTGCAAACATTACAAAAAATAAATCTATAAAATATAAATTAAAATTAAAATGAAATAGAAGGTAAACTAAGTAAAAATAAATTACAATTGGAACACATTTTAAAGCAATATTCAAAGCACATATATTGCTGTTTAATAAATCGACCGCACTATTAGTGCTTCTGGGTTTTAAAGAAAAAACTACGTAAAAAGCACGTAGCTTTAAATCACCCTGAACAAATTGTATTTGCATCTTTAATTATAAACGTTTATGGTAGAAATGTTATTATTGTTATAAAGAACCAGTCAAACTTCGCTTAATACTTGTTTAATTAATCACAAACTAAAAAACACACAAAAAATGCGATACTGCAAGTTCAGAAATACTTTAGAAGAAAGAGCAAATAGGCCTATAGGTAGGCTATACGAAATTAAGCTACAGGTAATGTTACTTAGTAATATGTATTGTGACTCACAAGAACAAAATATACATATTATAGACATGTATACTAGACGACATATAAAAATGGCCGTCTTTCAAACATTATTCACATTAAAAAATGGATATAATATACATGTCTTTTTAACATTACATTATTGCTACAGTAACAGCAATTTGCATAAACTGACAGAAATAGTTAATTTGGTTTGTCGTGTTTTTGTGTCATACAGTATAATCCTGTCCACGAATTGAATGTATTCAAAATAAATAATAATTATTCACAAAGGAAAACGAAATTAAAAAAACCTAAACCAAACACATATCAAACAAAGATCGGAAACAGAAGCAGCGAAAACACGTCGATTCAGAATAACGCTTCTTTTAATCGTGCAATCTGCAAATATGAAAACACATATGACGTCAGACACAGCACACGTGGTAAGGAAAACACACAGGATGTGAACCGGAAGGACGTTTAATGGCCAGTTGAATAAGGACATGAAATTCAGGGGAAATAAAGCAGAAGCGGGAGTCGTCTCAAGACATAAATGACAAAAACACAAATCAGCTACTCTCTTTATTAGCGTTGTGGTTGAAAGTATTGTCTTCCCCCCCCCCCCCCCCCTTATGTCTAAGTCTACATAAAATGACAAAATCCTAGCTCAACTGATGTATATATTTCACTAGATAACAGATGAAATATATCAGTTAAAAATAAAAGACTAAAAAAAAAGAAGAAGAAAAAATATAAACGTAAATTACGACATCAGTTTCGTAACTTGATTTCTGTAAAAAAATATTTAGTATTTATGACATTTAGTTTTTCCACATGCGACATTACAAATAGACTTAGAAACACGTACATTGTATTTATTTAGTAAATCAGTGATTATCGAGAAAATAATTATTTTATTAGAGCTTCTTACGTATTAAAACTTTAAAATTTCTACTTTTATTTCAGTGCGGTTTGATTACGTTCTTCATAAGCATAAGTAATGAATACTGTAGCAAGAAACACCTGTCTTGGATAGAACCGCTGATAAAAGATTAATTAGCCTGTAACGCACAAATTAGAAGAACCAAATTAAAAAATTACGTTAGAGGGGAAACAAATCTGTTTTACATCTTACCGGAAGTGCTAAAGAAAGAGGGTAGCCATTTTAACCTCTTTTTTTTTTTGTCACTCACGCCTTGTAATGGACGGGGGATGAGTCAAAACAAAAAGTTAATTGCCCCAAGGTTTAGAATACCCGAGAACAAGCTAGCTACAGTTAGCTATTAATTCATGGTAGTAAAATCCTTGTGCAATTAATTCATGGTAGTAAAATCCGTATGGTTGACAGCCGAAACAGTTCCTAAGTAACGAAGCATACTTAACAGAATATGTGCATAAACATAATTAGTTTTGTAAAATATATTTTATATTTAATGTATGTTGTTTCAAAATATAATCAATATTCTCTGAAAGTATACTAACAATTACAAATAACAATAATGAGATAGGTTTTTGTCTTGATAATTAATTTTTAAAAGTTTAACTGAGCACTTAATAATTTTAAAAGAAAAAGTGAATAGTATTTCTTAATTCATCATTTTGTTATCTTTAAGTTTTTCTTTATATTATAAAACTTTATAATTAAAAAATCTTCGTTAATTAAAAAGACACTTGCTGGCATTATTAAGACGAAGTATATGTTTACAAAATGAATGAAAATGTTCGCACGAACAAAAAAAAAAAAAAAAAAACAGTTATGCTGGATGTCACGTGAATAATTTTAATTATTAAGGTCAGACCGGCCTCGGTGGTGTCGTGGTTTAAGTCATCGAATATAAGGCTGGTAGATATTGGGTTCGCAGCCCAGTACCGGCTCCCACCCAGAGTGACTTCTAACGACTTCGTGGGTAGGTGTAAGACCACTACACCTTATTCTCTCTCACTAACAACTACCTCATTGTCCTGGACAGACAGCCCAGATAGCCGCGGTGTGTCCAGGACAGCGTGCTTGAACCTTAATTGGATATAAGTTGAAATGAATTAATAATGAATTATTAAGATGTTTTAAAAGTAAATATTAACTTTCCATTAACTGACCAATTATGCAAAAACAGTGCATGGCTTTAATATTTAAAACAGGGGGCAAGAATTATTAAAGGGCTTTAATTCTATATACGATGCATTAAAGCGCAATGCATCTGGTTTTTTCTTTCTTTTACGTTATATTCCTACACTGTCTAGCGAACCACACAATGGAGTTTAAAGTCATTTGTTTTTAAAAATATTTACATTTTAAAAAAATTGAAATTAGCACCATACTGCCTAACTCTATCAAGTAGAATGGTTTCATTTGGCGACCAGCAAGTGTCTTTGTAGAGTTACATTTCCTAGATTTAATTTTCTAAAGACTATCTGCTACGCAGCATGGCGTACCGGGTTTCCGGGGTCGGAACTTTGGCGGTCGAGGTGGGTCTTTCATAAAAGCTTTCCTCCTTTCCCAGACCGGGACAAACTCCTCCTCCTCTTCCTGGGCCTCGTATTGAGCCAGAACCTGAAACGTGGGTTGATAGGGCGGGTTTTGTGGGGTAGGGGAAGCGTATGACATGTTAGGTTGGAAAGAGGTTGTCTGGGGAGGACGGAAAGCCTGACCTGATGCAGGAGGGGCTTGTTGAGGAGGTGGGCTGAAAAATGACGGTTGCTGCTGATAAGATTCTGGAGTACGTGGCGACAGGACGATGTGGTCCAAGGTCTCCTGGACCTTGTTCAACATCTGGCTCTGGGGTCCTAGAGGTCTGGACGACTGTCTCTGCGGGGCCAGGCTCTGCGGGTGAGTGTAGTCTGTGCCGAAATCCGGTCCGCCTCCGCCGAGCTTGCTCAGTGTAACCTTCTTCGGCTGGAAGCCTGACGGCGCTGGTGCCTTTTGTGGCATGGTTTTGTTGATCGTTGGTGCTTTCGGTTGCTGGGTGCGAATTACCTAAAGAAAAAGAAGAAAAGGAAGGCATGTATGTTTAATGACTGACTTTAGCTAATATTTACATTTTAAAATATTACTATTTGATGTCCAACATATGGTTTCATCACATAGTTTGGTCAAAATGGAGAAAGAGAGTGGGAGGTAGAGAGAGAGAGAGAGAGAGAGAGAGAGAGAGAGAGAGAGAGAGAGAGAGAGAGAGAGAGAGAGAGAGAGAGAGAGAGTGGCGGCGATACAGAGAGGAGGCGATAGAGAGAGAGGGGGCGACAGAGAGAGAGACAGACAGGCAGGCAGCCAGCCAGCCAGACAGACAGACAGACAAATAGGGACAGAGACAGAACAATGAAATTTTTATATGCCCTTTCCCAAAGTCAGGATAGAACCTGTAGATCGCCATTTGATGTAATGGTTGTTACGGGGGGGGGGGGGGGGGGGGGGGGATCCGAGTTTATAGAGTTCATTCTACAACCAGGTTGTCGCTTTATAGCACCTGTTCCACTACATAAATAATAGTCGGAAGAACAGGCACTATGTCAATATCAAAGTATGTGCGTACTATAAACGCGCTTGAATCATAATAACATCCTTGGGCAAATGTAAATCTAACCAGGTCTTAAAACCTTTCATCAGGTAGCTTATTCACCCAATAAAACATTGCTGATCTGCTCTTCTTTCAGGAAGACATACTATTCCATGACTAATTTACTGGACCTCCCAGTCCAATATTATCTCTCAGTAGGTCGTCATGTATATTGATACATGGATGCATACTAATTTAATCATTTACCTGAGGTGCTGGTGAAGGTTGATTATGAATACGACCTGGAGCTGGTCTGAAAAGAAAAAGGAAAATTAACTTCTTTATAAATTGCTTGAGATTGGACATTTTATGTTTCTAATAATCTAAACACGTCGCAAGTTTATACAATTATACAGTTATATACGTATCCTTTTTGTGCATGAAACAAACGTTCACAACAGAGGAATCGTATGTTGGCTGTAATGAATGACGGGTATACTGTTCTGATGTAAAAACCAAACCTACAGAGTATTTGTGTTGAAAATATGCATGCTTTTTGTCTGTCTGTCTATTTTTTGTTTTGTTTTTGTGCTGTTTTTTAATCAGACTTCCGCTTTTCCTACATCTCCTATGATTTTCATTTCTTCCCGATTTGGTAGCTACTCCTATCTTTCAACGTCTTTCGTTGTTCACCTTCACATCCCGGTCCTTGTCTCTCCAACCGCGACAGACGCTTGCCTCTTGTGGCCATCCGTACAACACACCTGCTACTCCGCATTGATCAGCGTTAGCTGTGTGCATAGTCTGACCTCTCTGGAGAGTATTTAGTGGTTAGTTCTGGCGTTGTAACTATAATATACGTATAACTTAATGATGTTTTTTTCACCTGTTAATTACCAACTGGATCTGTCCTCCACCAAACTTGATACAGTCCTGTGCTTGTTTGTGAGTCAGGTCCGCGCCAGCTTTCCCTCCGATCTGAACGATGACGTCGCCGCGTTGCAGTTCCCCTTCAGCTGGACTGTTTGAGAACACCTGCAGATAACGCAACACAAATATTAATTTAGTGATATAATGTTTTCACTAATTGCTAGTCCAAATTCTGCTCAAAACCCACTCACTTCGCCCTCCTTTTTGTATCGGACCCAGTCATGGGGAAGTCAGAGATTATGCCCGGAAAAGACGTGCATGAACCTTAATTGGGTATAGGCACGTTAATATGATACCCTATCCTATCTAGAGCGCACCGATATACAATAGACAAAAGTAACAGAAAACCATAAGGCAAGACCGTCACTAGTTATGTTTCTTTATCCTTTGACATAATTGTGTAAATGACCACCACGGTGCTTTATCTATCGTATCTGTATGTGCGTGTGTATGTATGTATGTATGTGTGCGTATGTCTGTTACAGTGCGTGTGTACATGCGTGTATATATGTACGTGCGCATATCAAGTCTGGCTGAGCTAGCACTTCCACGCTTAGGCATAACTGCCATGTGCAATAAGTTGATGATTAAACAATGGGTAGAAGTGTCGATAACATTCTTTTTTTCCTACACCTACCCCTATATACATCCAACAACACACACACACACACACACACACACACACACACACACACACCACTACCACCACCACCACCGCCACCGCTGCCACCACCACCCATTGCATGCATTTCCGGCTTATACCATTTGCAAACGGAAGTAGTCTAAAATGGCTGACATTCTTTGAATACTCCGGCTCGTTCTCTATCCTACATTGGTAGTCCAGCATGTGCGACTAATTCTTAAACAGTAACCTGCCGACCAGCCTGCTGTGTACATACGCTGCTGCTAATTACCCCAGATAAACCACGGTCGAAGAAGACAAGTCCAGCAAGCGTTAGAGATAAACGGTTGGCTGAACTCACCCCGGTTAAAGAACGGGATCATACAAGTCACGGTGGCGTACAAGTTTAGCTAGCCACCGGCTTTAAGGCTGGTAGGTGTTGAGTTCATGCCCCAGTACCGGGCTCCAACTTAGAGAGAGTATTCACTTCAGTTAGGATGTATACCAAGACTATACTTATTTCTCTCTCATTAATCATAAAACTCTATCCTAAACATATAGCCTAGATTGTTAAGATGGGTGTCTCCCAAAAAGTGTTTTTAGAACCTAAAGTGTGTATTTAAACAAGAAAATAAATGAATGGATGGATGGATGGATGGATGGATGGATTGGTGGATGAATAGATGGATGGATCAGTAATATCAGGAAATATTGACAGTGAGAAAGAGGTAGTAGTCGCATGTATGCTATTATTTTTTATTGTATACCTCATAGGTTTGCTGGTGTTAAAAAAACACTAACAATTGTGAGCTGAGATCCACATATTAATTTATCAAGGAGAAATGAGTGGGCCCCCAAAGTGGCCCTTGACAAATTATATCACTTTTGCGAGGTATATAAGCCGAAATATACAAATCCCCAAAATTCCCACATTGCAATTAAAGGATGTTCTGAGCTGTTTTGGATGAAATGCTAAAGATAAACTCAGTTCTTAGTCCCTTTTAAATTAAAACCAAATCGTAGACTTCATGTGCTAATCACAAACCTAATATATTTTCTTCGACTGTTGTATTTAATACATAACAGTAATTTCAAAGTCATTAGAGGTAAAACGATTTTAATAAGGACCGATATTAATTACATATTTGCTGTTTGCAATTATATATCTTACGGCATCTTTACTTTTGAACAAGATAAAATAAATCAAATTTTGAAACCAATAATTCAATCAATATAAGTTAAACATCAGTAATAATCACCACACAAGAAATGTTATGGTAGGATACATTTAATTAGCAATCATGCCGAGGAGCCTCAGCATGTGACCTTGTGATTGTTGCGGCAGCTTTCGGACCTAGGTAACAACGTACGGGGTTTGCCAACAATGTGCCATAATTCATTTTTCATGTAAGATGCGCATGTTGCAGACCATAAACCAAGTATCACGTCTTCAGAGCATAGCAGGGTTGCGTTTATCTAGACCTACAGATCAGATAACGCTCGTTAGACTAGGTGGGGTTTTTTTTTGCGTTTCACTTTAATTGAAGGTTTTATTATACAGTGTTATAACGTATGTGGTTTAAAAACACTATATGCAATATATAAACCAAAACATGACTCATAAATGTGAATACCACAACTTCTACTCCAAAGTATTAATTGAAGAAAGTGGAATCTTTCATGGCTTATTTTCAACATAACCGGATGATTTTACAACATCCCTAGTTTCGCACAAAAGGACAAAAAAAATTACTATTCAGTTTTACAGGTATCCAATTCATGTTTCAAGTACAAGGCTACTTGACACAGTGGTAATAGATAAAATAAAATTACGCACATTCACTGCAAAAATAAAGCTATTTTGACAACAAACACTGTCACATTTATCAGGACTGTTAGTGTTAATTGCTGTATTAAATGTTAGGATCACTTCGAACTTTGACCCATCCGGAAGTTATTTGGTTATACATTCACTGGTCGGATAAAACAATTTTTTGACAACAAACTCTGTCACATTTATCACCATTGGCAGGACTGTCAGTATCAATCGCTCTATTAAATTTTGACCCAGCCGAAAGTTTTGGTTATACATACATTTACTGTCCAGATAAAACTATTTTTGACAACACTGTCAAATATATCACTAATGACAGGACTGTAGTTTTAACTGCTCTATTAAATTTGACGAAACCGGAAGTTATTTGGTTTAGTGCTACTTGAACGACCACATCGAAAACAAACTTGAAAAAAAAAATATTGAATGAATTCAGCTATTTAGAGCATGAAACGTTCGCTATGCTAGTTTTTTTTTTGCGCGTCAAGTTATAATGAATGATCTCACACACGGGGAACCCGTCGGAACGTTCGCGAACGTTAGTGTAGCTCGTTGTCGCTGAACGTAATCTGGAACGTCGCCAATGTCTTTACTGGAGTTATGCACCTTGCGTGAATGATATCGGTAATTAAGTGCATGTGGCACTGGTTGTTTTGCAGACGGAGAACTCACTAGCACTTGTAGTCTAGTATCGGGGCGGGACGTAGCCCAGTGGTACAGCGTTCGCTCGATGCGCGGTCGGTGTGGGATCGATCCCCGTCGGTGGGCCCATTTGGGCTATTTCTCGTTCCAGCCAGTGCACCACGACTGGTATATCAAAGGCCGTGGTATGTACTATTATGTCTGTGGGATGGTGCATATAAAAGATCCATTGCTGCTAATCGGAAAGAGTAGCCCATGAAGTGGCGACAGCGGGTTTATCTCTCAATATCTATGTGGTCCTTAACCATATGTCTGACACCATATAACCGTAAATAAAATGTGTTGAGTGCGTCGTTAAATAAAACATTTCTTTCTTGTATTCTAGTAGCAGACCATGGACAGGGTCTAGATTATGTGTACACATGTATTTATTTAAATTGGATAGCTATAAAAAGACGAAAAACTACCATGATGGCATAAAACAAGTAAAGTGGCATCAATGTGATTTGGGAAGAAAGGAAATATGGCGTCAGACATATGGTTAAGGACCACACAGATTTTGAGAGGAAACCCGCTGTCGCGAATTTCCGTTCTAGCACAAATCAGCTGATATTTTCAAGGACAAACAACTAAGCCCTAATCATGCATATATTCAGTTACGGTTCAAAGACACAATCCTCGGCATACACCTCAGTACCAGAGGGTTAATAGTCGGTATGGTGGTCTTACAACTTCCACCGAGTTGTAAAAATACACTTTGGGTGGGAGCCGATACCAGGATACCAACACGGTATCTTCCAGGGTTAACGTCGATTTCGCAACAACTACGTCATTAAGACAGGTCATCGTCAAGTTTACTAGCACCACCACACCATCACCAATACCACCATCATCATCACGATCACCATCATCATCATCATCACCATAATCATAAGCATAATCATCATAGCTTCATTATCATCATCATCATCATCATCATCATCACCACCACCACCATCACCATTACCACCACCATCACCATCACCATCACCATCACCATAAGCATCATCATCACCTCCACCATCACCATCACCATAAGCATCATCATCACCTCCACCATCACCATCACCATCACCATCACCATAAGCATAATAATCATTAGCATCATCATCATCATCACCACCACCACCATTATTATCATTATCATCTGAGATTGTGCTCTTAATATTAAACTCTTTATCTGTACAAGTCTACACATAACCAATTAATTGCGGATCTCCAAGAAGACTCTTTATCAAACAGGACTATCGCTCGCAACTAAATATCACCTCGCATTTCACGATCGCAACTAAACACCTCACGCCTAATTGAAGACCGTTTTAGCACGGAAAAGCAATTTAAGTTATCCATTTCTTCGCGCTTTCTTCACCTAACCAAACCAATATGTCTGCAGGGGGAAAAAAGGACGACTACCATGCAAGTGTTCTCCGTACAGCAGCTATTAACCTAATTGCATGTTAAAAGAGCACCAACACCTGGATAGTGCGCCAAATTCTGTACAGTGGACTGGTGTTGTGGGTCTGGCAACGGCAGATGTTCTATATCTTCAAGAAAGCGTGGCAGTTTAAACGCACTGACTCCAGTCATTTGGCAGTGTAAAACTATCGGCTATTAAAGCTTTGTACCGTTAAATTGTGTAGTATTTACGTTTTACGTCATTTGATAGTGTAAAACTATCGGCTATTAAAGCTTTTTACCGTTAAATTGTGTAGTATTTACGTCTTGCTGCAGCTTAAATTTATCAATGAATTTAAGCAAATCCAGCGTGTTACTGTTTGTCCAGGGCCCGTGGTTATATTTATAAAGTTTAGAGTCTAGACTAGAGTCTAATAGAGCCTGTGACTTTAATGCCATGGCAACGTCATACAAATTGTATGTGTGTGACGTCGTTAAGGATTTAATTTGAGTCTGGACTCTAAACTCTTATAAGCACGGGTCCTGAGTTCAACCACATCGAGCAGAAAAACGTTCGTTAAACCGGTAAACTAAATGGCCACGCCAGGAACCACTAAAATAGTTCGCAAACGTTAGTGAACCGTTAGCTGGCTGAACTTGGGGCTGGTGTTTCTCATAGTTCATTGCAATGGATCTTTGGAACGTAACGAGGACAGTCACTTTTAGACAGGGATTGGAAAAAGTGTTTGTTTAACACCTTAGAATGTAATTTAATCAGCAGTTATTAAGGGTCTTTTTTTAACGACACCACTAGATTACATTGATCTATGAATCATCGGCTATTGGATGTCAAACATTTGGTAATTTTGACATATAGTCTTAGAGAGGAAACCCGCTACGTTTTGTTTTTTTATTAGTAGCAAGGGATCTTTTATACGCACCATCCCACAGACAGAATAACACATACCACAGCCTTTGATATACCAGTCGTGGTGCACTGGCTGGAACGAGAAATAGCCGAATGGGTCCACCGACAGGGATCGATCCCAAACCGACCGCGCATCAAGCGAGTTATTAAGGGTCTGGTAATATAATACCTGCGACTAACAGTGCTCTACATTATCTTTCAACATACATTTGTTCTAAAGAACGAGTAAATCAATCCCCATTTTACTTTTCCCGTCTGCAATGTGCCTGTCCCTCTCAAATGCTTATGCTGAAAGAGTTGGACAACTTGCAAGTCGATTCTTGTTACGCAACATAACATTCATTTGATTCAAGCAAAACTGTTAAACATATCACAGATTTAAATTAAGCAATAAATGACTGTTTTGTCATTGCATTGTAATTCTGAACATATACTTGTCCTACACCCAAAACTACTTGTGGACAAACCTTAACATATAGCCCTGAGACTAAATAGAAAAATCTCTTGGCGTCCCAGTTGTTAAAGCTGGTAATTACTGAGTTCGTATCATAATACCGACTCCTACCACGGTGAGTTTCAGTAATTTAGTTTGGAGGTGTAACTTCTTCCTGATTAACCACTAAAAATAAACAACTAAATAATAGTTGGCGTGTGCCAAGGATAGTATGTTTCAATCTTAATTACATGTATGAAAAATTTACAAAATTGCAAGATAGTAATTTATTTCGCATTCACAGTCTGTGGTGAAAGGGTAAATGGAAAAAAGGTACAGTGTTTCCTGAAAATATTACAATTTGCTATTTGCCTTTAGAAAATACTTATGTTTTAATGAGTTGTACAATAAATAAAACGCCATTAGTACGTACGGATAAAGTGTCTCAAGTATATACGACAGGTGCATTTTGACAGTTTCCAGGTGTTGTAGGAACGTTGCAAAATACTCAAGAATTTTCGTCTGGTCCAGCCTGGGTTTTTTTTTCTCACCAAACTATGGCGGCTATGGCGTATGTTTCTTTGGTTTGGTTTGGCTTGGCTTGGCTTGGTTTGTTGGTTGGTTGGATGGGAATGGGAAACTCATTTAACGTGCCCATATCCAAAAGAGGTTCAGGCACACCCATCCCGGATCTGATCTCTGACATCGCCGGGGGGGGGGGGGGGGGGGGGGGGGGGCATTTCCGGGACCGGGGGTTGGTTGCGGATTTTTGCTGTAATTGTTTTGTTTTTATACATTTTGTTTTTGTCCAAGAGGGCGAGAAGACGCTGTTGTCAAAACACTGCTCAGACAAACAACACAAGCTCTATCAGAGGTGCAGATGAACATTGGCCAGGTTCAGCTTTTGATGCTAACAATAAAAAGTGTCTCTAACATTCAAAAGTGTCTAGATTTCAAACCTCCTTTGCACCCTAGGACCGAGACCGAGTCACATTCTACCTATTCCTTCCACCGCCCCTCTTCCCAGCCTCTTTGATTTGTCATGTAGACAAACAACATAACGTCTTAAGGTTTTAATTAAAATGGTTAAAAAAACCCAGCCAAGATATTTTTATGAAGTAATTGCCTGCATGGATAAACAGCTAGACGACGCGGAAGTATGCGGCGCTGTTGTTTTGATTAAGTAAACTCTTCAAGTTAATGCCCAAGTTTACATCGTGTCGAGCTCACCTTGAAAGCGGAGGAACTTTTGGCCAAGATTCAAAAACCTACTCAGCCTGTTGCAGTGAAAAACCGTAAGATAGGTGATAACGTCCCAGACAATAAACACGCGACTGCTGCCAACAGCAAGTGCCATGGATGACTTTTATACCAGGCATAAAATTGAAAAAAAAAGAACTTGAAAAAGATACAAAAGAAAATGTTTACAAAGATACTGACAGTTATATGAGGCTATGGGGAATTGCAAAAATAAAGTCTAAGATTGTTGCTTGATAACTAGATGCCAAATTTCGAAATAGGCCTATGTATTATACAACTTGTTGATATAAAAAATTAATAATAAATAAAAATAACCCCGTTAAATCAAATAACCACTTACTGTTATAATGTATGTGACTAAATTGAAATAACAGAGGTCTTAGTTAGTAACATGATAAGGAGGTTTTGGGGTGGGGGTTTTTGTTAGTTTTTTTGCACAGACTCATCCACGACATGTGACCTATCCCATAATTCTACACCAGAGGTACTTCCATCTTTGAAATCCTGTTGCATATTGAATGAGCTATGTTGTACTTTCTGGACGGGGGGGGGGGGGGGGGGGGGGGGGGTATTTTTTGCATGTTGTTTTTCAGAAACTTTAACGTTTTCTATCAAAATGACCTTATTAAAACAATCACTTAGGGTTCAGATGGAAGTTTATCTGTTGCCTCGCTATTATTGCAATATTGAAATGTATAAAATTAACAATATTATGAGAAGATATTTTGAACGTGCAAAGAACACTTGTGCATTTTTCTATTTATATAATATTCCTGTTTTTTACAATTTACTGAGGAAAAACGCACCTGAATAAAATACCACATACATAAAAATACACTAATATAATTAGTGTCAAGGCAGCTTCAGGCATTCGGTAGGCGCCTCTGTTAGAAATCCACGCCTTTAGGCAGTCATCTGCCTTTATAGGACATCATCAGATTTGGCACAACTTTGGCTGTATTAAACGGCACGCTGTCTTTAGGGATCATGATCTAACATTGAATTAGCTGGATGTTTAACACAGGTTTGACTAATTGGTTTAATTCCATGCCATCATGAAGACATCAGCTATGTTACGCGTTCATTTGAGATGAGCGTATCGCCGCCGCTTTACGGAACTCTCGCTAGCTGGCAATTGTAGATGCGGATCCAGACATTTTTGCAAGGGTAGGGTGTGTCTACATGCAGAGGGATTCGGACCACCTCAACAAACAAACACACACACTCACCCCGGATCCGTGCCTGAATTGTTTGGGGTGGGGGTGCGCTTAGCGAAGACATAAATGAATGAGTGAGTGAACGAGCGAGTGAATCAATGAATCAATGTTTAACGACTCTAGCACAAAGTTCACTTGAGTGAAAGAATCAACAATACGCCAGATAAAAGACATACTGTGAACAAAAACATTTATGATTAAAACTTAAAAACAGTGTGTAGAGCTGTCGATCATACTAAGAGCAACATCTAAATAGAATGCATAAAAAAACATTGTATAAATATCACAGATAATTATTTTACTAAACCAGTTCTAAAACTGAAATACTGATTATTGTGTGCTGTATTCTCCCGGAAAAATCCACGAAAATATTGCCAGCCCTGCGTCACGTTGAGGGACAGCACTTGCATGGGTTGCGCTTAGGGAAGTAATCAGTTAACTCGTTAGCGACTGGCCGTAACAAAACCTATGTATTGAACTTAGTCTTGGCAAAAAAAGCGGTAGCTCCAGTTACTTTACATGCACGTGGTCTGGTTGGTCATACGTAAAATGGGTAATTTGTGGTAACTGACGTTACGTGGGTTTTTTCTTCTGAATTTCCAATTTCTGTATTTTCGTCACTATTACATCCATGCGTAAGCTACTTTACAGACTTCTAACATAAAAAATGGCCATTTAATTTACCGTTACTGACGTTACAAAAAGGTTACATTTTGTGTAACATCAGTTATGATTAATTAAATAGCCACTTAATTTAGCCTGATGAATTTGTGTTGCAGCATTACGTAGCCTATGGTCTAAGACTTCAAATAAGAACCTAACAGCAAGATGTTCTTGGATACAAAAGTAACCAAAAAGCCCCAAGTTTTTTAAATTCAAAATTGCCTGCAGATGTAACGTCAGTTACCGCGGAATTGCCCTAATGTACATTAATTTGATTAAAACTAGTTTCATCATCAGCGCCATAATCAACCGAATGAACCGGTGAAGTGATCCACCTCTGTCTGTTCAGCAGAACTGGTGATATCTGCACAGAGGCAGCCGAACTGCGCTTGTAGAAGTATCAATGGCCATCCGGGAATAGTCGGTGTTTATTATACAATTATCTACGGACTATCAACTCTTACCTACGGGATGGATGTTTTCTGCTGACGTCAGCTAATGTTCGCGTTCTCTCGCTGTCACTATATCAGTTTCGCCAGTTGTACGCATTATTTATGATTACTACGATAAGTCGAATAACGATTGTTCGGAACAATGTTCCTGGCATAATCTAACGTGGGCGGGATGAGGCGGACACTGGGGTTTACTGGTGGTTTGGTGTGTGTGCGTGGGGGGATTTTGGGAGGGTGTTTCTTGGGAAGGAGTCTGATATATTTTTATGTGGATTTTTGTAATTATTTTGATTGTTTAGAACATAGAAACACCATCACCAGTAATCACGATAAGGAACTGCAGAAGCTTGCCATTAAAGACAGATAACTGATCGGAACAGAACTTCACAGTGGCGGATCCAAAATATCCATTTACGGGGCCCCATGCGTATCATTTACCATCGGATTCTCCAACTGTCGCAAAATGTAGGGGGCGGGTCCCTGTGACCCCCCTTAGATCCACCACCGCTTCAGCATAGTGACTAATGAAATAAATGACTGCTTTAGTATTCCAATTGTAATACGGCCAATGTGGGTGGCTTCCCAATTATAAAATCTTGGCTACTCTAATGGTGTATTTCTGCATCTATATTAAGGGCACAGCAAAATGAATTATTGTTTATCTGTGAATGGTGACGGGTATAGCAGACTTTCGGTTTGGAAAAACGCAGGAGTGTGGGAAATTACACTCATCAAAATGCGTAGGAGAGAGGGGTATGGAATCACACTCCTCAAAATGTTGTGTGGGAGAATCGCCCTCCTAAAATAATCGGTACTAGAGGGGGAAAGAAGGAATGTTTCATTTAACGAAGCGCAACATATTTTAATTACCACAGAGCTAATCAGATAGAAAAACCCCTGCAGCCACGCCATGTGCTACTCGTTTTGATTGTAGATACAAGGGATCTATTATAGGCACTATCCCACAGACAGGATAGTACATACCACGACCGTTTGTTATACTAGTTGTGGAGCACTATCTGGAAAGAGAAATAGCCCGATGGGCCCACAGACGGGGCTCAATCTTAGACCGACCGCGCATCAAGCGAGAGCTTTACCGTTGGGCTACGCCCCCCCCCCCCCCCCCCCAGCAGGAGAATGGAAGGAAGAATCGCAAGCCTGAAACATTATTTAAATCCTACATTGTCTTCAAAACAAATTAATAAACTGCCAATTCTCAGAAATGACAGAATGTGTCACCGTAGCCTGGGTCACCTCCATCCCTCACCTTATTGATATACCAGGCCCGTAGGAGCCGGGGGTGGGGGTGGGGGGTGGGGGGGGGGGCTAGGGTGGCTCAGTCTCCCTACTTTTTTCGCCAGTTTTTATTTCGGGCTTTAAATGTCTCATGTAATAAGCCGAAAATACGCCAGAATCGCTATGAAGGGGGTTAATATGTTTTAATTTTCCTTATGCAACCATAAAAATTAGCCCCCCCCCCCCCCCCCCCCCACACACACACACACACTTTGAAAATCCATCCTTCGGGCCTGTATACATATCAATATCAATAAGGGGCTGGAGGTGACTCGAGCTAGTATCAGGGTGCAAACTGCAGGAGAAGAACACAAGAAATACGGCTCAGGCTAAACCTTGCCGGTCCCTGGTTCTGGAAGCCGGTGTAACGTCGTTTGATATGCAGGTGCAGTAAGTCTGTTCGGTCGAGTAACATGTACACAGTGTGTTCCGCCGATCTACAAATAGCCGTGGCATTTGTGTGGAAACACTAGCCGTAACGGCGAACACGTGTATGCCATAACCAGGCCGATTAGATCCACATTCCGTCGTCATCTGAAGGTCTTGTATCAAAAGCCCATCTTTGCGATGATCTCCACGCTTAAGGTTCCACACCATTAATTACCCCCAAGCACTTCAATCGAATTTCTATGTTAGAATATATTCTGTGAAAAATACAACACTGTCGATAGCGTCATGTGACTACTAATTTTAGGGAATGCTCTCAACTGACAAGTACTGTGTAAAAAAAAATCAACATAGGTCGACCACGGCATTTTTCAGTCAGCCACCCTCATTATATATCAGAGTACTGTCCCGCGTTGCTGTTATACAAGTGGCACTATACCACTTGTAGTTGTTAAAAGTTAGTATTACAAGTTGCTTCAAACAAACGGGTTATTTAAATACGACAGAGGTTAATCTACTTGTAATCATCAAAGAAATATTTCAAAAGGCATATCAGAGTTTTGTAGTATTTATTTTTATGAGGAAATATTTCCTTAACCGGACTATATTAAGCTGCTACAGCAAGTAACGACGCGACAAATGGTGGTGTATTGCCTTAAAGTGGCATTGTCGGGTTTATGTTAAGCGTGTTATGTACCTTTAAACAAATTAGCATATATAATTGAATCAAAATATTACTTTGCATAAGATTTAAGCTCTACTTACAATAACTAATTAATTAATTGAGTTAAAGGCGCCACAATATGGTTGAAATCTTGTGTATTCTTGGTTGTTCCAATGACAGGAGTAATATTCAATAAAAGCTCGTAAGTATACGAGACGGGGTGGGGGGGGGGGGAGGCGTCACGGGGGAACTGCTATCCTTGTGCTGAAGCAAATCCTCATATTCGAGCCAAAAAACGATAGGGAAATTCGAGCAAAATTAACTGGCCTGAAACTTTTTCACTGTGTATTTACATAATTTCTCTACAATATTAGTTTAATCTCGTGTAAAAATGCGTGATAATATGTTTGCAACCCTATATAGCTGTTTGGTAGTGATGCTAATATGAGTAAACGTTGTTATCCAGATTCGGGCATTGTTGTTTAATTCGGGCAAACATTAGCCTGCAACCCTCCAAAAGAAATGGGAGCCCGTACGACTATGTCTAAGAAACTCGATACATTCTGTGGGTTTTGTTGTGTGTTTTGTTTTAAGTGCCTTTTAGAAATGCATCCTATTCATAGTTAAAATGTTTAAGGTTCAGTCCAAGCATTTACACATTTTCAGAGGTAGTTATCAAGCGACTGTACGTCCTATGAATAGCACTCACATAGCCATATCAATCTGATTAACATCAGCTGCACTGGTATACCAACAGAGCTGATTTCAATCAGATTGATAGCCCTCTTGTTCCGTTTTTCACAAAACGTATTCTCACATAGATACTGCAAAATAGAATGGTGGTGTGTAACCTTGAACATTGTTAGTTGTGGAGTTGCCGGACATATCTGCACGTCATTACTAGTAAACATTCAGAAGAAATAAATTGAACGTGATTTGATCTGAAGCATTTACTACTTCAAGCAAGGGACTAACGTAAGTTTTAGAAAGAAAAGTCATACACTGTTGTAAGATGATGAAGTGCCTTTAGTTAGGTAATCCATCATTGTACTTGTGGCGTGTTCAGGGCTGATTTCAGCCAGGCCGAACAGAAAAACGTCTGCTAGTCTGGTTTATGCGCATAAACCAGTTTTTCTGCTTCACAGTAAACCCCGAATGGTCACGTCGTGAACCAATCGAACAGTTCGTGATCGTTAGCTAAACGGTTGCTGGCTGAACTTAGGGCAGGAGGCTTGGGTGAGTTCAGCCAGAGCGAGCAGAAAAACGTCCGCTAGACTGGTTTATGTGCTTCACGGTAAACCAAATGGTCACGTCTGGAACCAATCAAACAGTTCGCGATCGTTAGCTAAACGTTTGCTGGCTGAACTTGTGGCACGAAGCTGGGGTGCAATCTAATTAAAATTAGCTCCACTATTACATGTGGATCTAACAGCAGACCGTTGGAGCTCATGTCCAGTTGACCTTTCATTCGACCAATCAAAACCTTACTTGCAAAATCATGCCAGTGTTTTGAAAAGAATTTGAAAACATTCGGGATTATGCCGAGGGTATACGAAATGATTAGGGTGAATTACGAAGTATGCCGGAAATTAATTGCAATATAAAATTTTATATAACAAAAACCGTAATGCTATAGCCATAAAATCTGTTTATACTAGTATACAATCCAGAGTTTATTACTGCACTTTTCCTCCTGTTTTTAAATGTTGAAATAGACAAGTTCGCCTATTGTATAAATAGTCTCGCCCGATATTTTTAGAATTTGTATGCTCCCGAATAATGCTATAAAAGGCGAAGTGTAATTGGTCAATATTTAAATTGTTATTTATAGATGAAATGTCACCTGGACATGGGAGTCCACGCAATGCTATTAGATCTACTGGTAGACCCAGTAGAGATAATTTAATCAGATTGGCTGGGGTGAGACCGAGTAGAAAAACGTCTGCTAAACTGGTTTATGCGCATAAACCAGTTTTAGCGGACATTTTTCTGCTTCACAGTAAACCAAATGGTTACGTCGGGAACCAATCGAATAGTTCGCGATCATTAGATAACGTTTTCTGGCTGAACTTCGGGCAGAAGGCCGAGCTCTCGCAAACTATTTGATTGGTACCATCATCTTCTTAGTTCTATCATATCATATTCATCTAACGTTAGGCGCAACAAAAAACGTCTAGCGAGCAACTATGATTGTTTACCCGTTTGAACATGCCTGTGGAATTAGTCATCTTTGATTTGAAATCCAACATCTACAACAGAACTACAACTAGTGACTTCTTTACTAAATATAATGACATCTTTTTGATATGATCGTTTTATGTTAAAGTGACACAGAACCAACGTTTGCAAAACTATACTGTCTGTGAAGTACCAGGTATGAAAACCAACCGTTTTTGACAACAATAATTGAATTCGTTTTGTTGTTGTTAATTTTGTTTATGTTGTTGTTTGTTTTTATGTTTATGTTGTTTGTTTTTATGTTTATGTTTTTATGTTTTTATTTATTTATTTATGTTGTTATTCTTGTTGTTCTTGTTTGTACTGGCGTAGCCAGACGGTGGAGGATTGGGGGTGGGGGCAAAATGTATGGGGGTCATGGCCTCAACAATCATACTGTTTAGGATGTTGCTTTTGCTTTATTGTTGGGGGGTTTTGTGTGTTTTTGTGTGTTTTGTTTGTTAAAACAGTAGAAAGACGTTTTATATTTGATGCCTGTAGACATATGTACCCTTTCACCTTTTCAATATTAACACACAAGGATCTGACCAAACCAGCACCATGTAGCTTACCACGCTAGCGCCCCAGCTATAAAATGTCTTACAAATGGCAACGTACGAGCCAGGTAGCGAGGAACCCATTTGCCGGTAGCTTTGGACAGAACATGTTCATGTGGCTGGATGCATTTTTTTTTACTTGGTTCTTTGGCACGGCGGCATTTGTTATAGTAACACGATACTAGGTGCAAGTACACTGGCGAGAGCTAATGTTAGGCTGATAAAGGAATTCACATTGATCTTTAGATGACTGACTGGTTCGTGCATTTTAGTTGGTTGCTTAGTTGGTTGGTTGGTTGGTTGCATGATTAAATGGTTGCCTGACGGTCGATGGATGGATGCATGGATGGGTGGGTGTATGGATCGCTTGATGGATTGATGTGAAATAGTATACAGAATTTAGAATTGACAATGTCACTTTCCTCCACACACATACCCTCCCCCATTGATGGAAGAAATCATCAAATTCGGGCAAAAACGAGAGATATTCGGGCAAAATTAGCAGACCTGAAACCTTTTCACGATTCATTTCCATCACTCTACCCACATTACTGGTTGTAATCCATGTAAAAATCCATAGTGATTTGTTTGCAACCCGACATAGCTGTTTGGTTGTAATTATAATATGAATAAATGTTGCAATCAATTTCCGTTTAATTCGGGCAAAAATCAGCCTTTCCCCCTGCAAAAATGGGAGCCCGTACGCCCATGACCATTAAAAAAACCCATTGAAGCTGAACTAAATTCCTTGGCGGAAAAGCAGCAGAAGTCCTGTTTCCTTAATAACTATGGAAATTCGATATTCCAGCACCTAGTGTTCGATATTTTAACAAAACAAGAATATATGGCAACAGGGCCGTCACAGTCCTGACTATTCCAAGTTAGGTGTAGCATTCGTATCTGAACATCAATCGTGTGCACCGAACACCTGACATTTCACATTGTGGATTGTGCCATCTGCTTCGAGTTAGAGGAACCGAAACCGGTTTCATTCCTCTGTATCACATCCGAGAGGCGGTTAGCAGAACTTTCTTTACTTTGGTAAACATGATAGCTAAGGTATTCCATGGCATACATATTAGTTACAGTTTCGTAATGAACGTTGAATAAACAAAATTAATGGGAGAATTTATAGGTACAAAAATACAAAACCCTGTTAATGTGCCTATTTCCTGCAGTGGATATCATTAAAGTATAAATGAATGAATTGATGGATTGATGGATATATGGATGCATGGATGGATGGATGGATGGAGATGGATGGATGGATGGATGGAATGAATGAATGAAGGAATGGGTGGGTGGGTGGGTGGGTGGACGGACGGACGAACGTACGAACGAACGAACGAATGAATGAACGAACGAACGAACGAACGAATGAAAATAAAAGCAATGGTAACGTTAAAAATAGCGTATAGTTCTTAAAAATTAACCAAATTGTAAAGAATTTTCCGTTCACAGAGGTTTTGGCATTCATATCACTTTTATCAGAATCCAATAGTCAATGTTTGTTTCCGTTCTGGCGGGTTCGTAAACGTTTAACATTCCCCCAGAGCTGGCTAGCTTCGTTCACGAGATAAATTATCAAAGAGTAGTAACTCTCAGGTTTTCCTTTTATCTGAACAGAATACATTTTTTCATTCAAACAAACATCTTTTATAACATTAATGTGTAAAGTATTCGATTGCCTCTGACACTGTGTGTGGTTTGACTGGTATAATATATCTTGGAAGTATATATAATGCACAGACCATTTTGATATAGCCTTAATTTCTAGTTTATGGGTGGAAAACACATACAGAATGAATGTTTGCTTAAAGAGACTGTCCTGAGATTACAACCACTGTAAAATGTTTCCAACCAATAGAGCCTTTTCGATTACATAACATACAAATTAAATACATTTTCTTCTTTAAAATATCAGTGTCTGTATTTACAAGGTGTTTGTTGTTGTCCTAATGCTTGTAGTAGCACAAACTGGATTTTTTTTACCTCCCAATAATTTCGTAAAAAAAAAAAAAAAAAAAAAAAAAAAAAATATATATATATATATATATATATATATATATATATATATATATATATATATATATATATATATATATATATCACGAATTAAGGTATACACTGAGTGCTACAAACATTAGCATACGACCGCAAACACATTCGATATACAGACATTGCTATTCCAAACAAGAAAATGTATTTGGTATGAAATAGTAGTCGCCAACAAGGCTCTGGTATCGCAAACATCTTACAATGGCTGCAAACTCAGGACAGTCCCTTTAAAGACACCTCAACGCCAAGGTAAAATACCGGCTTTTATGAGCTAAACAAACGCAATTGCCACAAATAAATTGCATACTTTGCACAACAGAAGACATATCGCTTTTAGACTTTTTTCGCCACTCAGACAAAACATGAGAACATCTCCTGTTGTGCCCGAATAAACCAAAACGGAAGATTCCTATTGCGAGATCAAACACCTATTTATAAGGGTAAATGTGGAAGCACAGACCTTAAGGTCTGTTCACACAATGCGACTTGCAATAACGATCTGTAACACGTAACCGGTTTACGACTGGTCATAGGAAATAAGACGCGTTTAATGGCTTTTACTTATAGTGTCTAAGTTTAGGTAAATAAATGAATTAGCGTAATGACTATCTCATTAAAAGCATTTTGAAAGAATATGATTAAAAGCATTTGGGAACACTTATGATTAATAGCATTTAGAGAAAGAAAGAAATGTTTTATTTAACGACGCACTCAACACATTTTATTTACGGTTATATGGCGTCAAACATATGGTTAAGGACCACACAGATTTTGAGAGGAAACCCGCTGTCGCCACTACATGGGCTACTCTTTCCGATTAGCAGCAAGGGATCTTTTATTTGCGCTTCCCACAGGCAGGATAGCACAAACCATGGCCTTTGTTGAACCCGTTATGGATCACTGGTTGGTGCAAGTGGTTTACACCTACCCATTGAGCCTTGCGGAGCACTCACTCAGAGTCGGTATCTGGATTAAAAATCCCATGCCTCGACTGGGATCCGAACCCAGTACCTACCAGTCTGTAGACCGATGGCCTAACCACTACGCCACCGAGGCCGTTAATAACATTTAGAGAGCATTACATAAGATCTCGTTAAAAGCACTCGGAAAGCACGTCGTAAACAATTACAAAGCACTATGAAAACACCATGTTAATAACGTTTAGAAAATATATGCTATAGTAATAATAACTTCTTATTAAAAGCACATAAAAACCATCACAACAATTCTATAAGTTCTTGTAACCTCATTAGTATTTACATTAATTAATAAAAACTAAAAATCTATAGTTTTGGCTTAAGGGGGTGGGGGATGGCGAAACTAGCAGAAAGCAAAAAAAAAAGGTTTTGGTCTGCTAATGGACGTTAAAAGTTTGTTTTGTTTAACGACACCACTAGAGCACATTGATTTATTAATCATCGGCTATTGGATGTCCAACATTGTTCCATTACCAGCAAGGGATATTTTATATGCACCATCCCACAGACTAGATTGCACATACCAGGCCTCTGATGTACCAGTCGTAGTGCACTGACTGGAACGAGAAATAGCCCAATGGACCCACTAATGGGGATTCAGCCCAGATCGACCGCGCATCAGGCGAGCGCTTTGCCAATGGGCAACGCCCCGCTCCTGTGTGTAAATGGTTACACACCACTAATTAAACGAAGACTCGCTGTCTCGTAGTCCATGTGGCTACATCAGGTTTCTTATCTGATATTAATCCAATATTAGTAGCCTAACCCTTGACCTAGACAGCCAGATGTGACCAAGATGTGTCATTGAAAATGTGCTTGAACCGTAATGGAATATGATAGTATTACGTCATCATCGATTTGATCGTAATTGTAAGTCGTGCTGTATTAATGCACCTTTAGGACAGTTCGCAACTGCACGTCTGGGATTTTTTAACGTTATTTTGTAGCATTGCAGCATGGTGCTGCCTGCTGAGTTTGATAACACAGACAAATGCACACCCTAGAAAGTAACACGTCGGCATGCTTCAATAAATCAACGTGCCTGTCACTCCGTTGGTATGGTTGTTCCATCCACCGATCTGGGCCGGTAAAAAGCGCAAACAGACTGGTCTGACATTTATTTACGATTCATCTACGATTGTCGAGTTTGAGACAGCGCACAGTGCTGTGGGTTGTATTTCATGTTTCCAGCCAGCATGTATTTATGCGTGTATTTAAATTGGTCAAATATAGATCACTGTGACCCGTATCCTCCACCTCATTACGTGTGTTTAAAGTTAATCAATATTCACACGCTTAAAGTCACGGGCCCTGGTTTCAACCAATTAAAAAGGACACCTAGTTTGGTTCATCTACAAACATTGTATAAAGTTACAACATTATGAAGTGAAACAAGAGTCTGTGATGTTGAAACGGGGCAATACCCTTAAAAATAGACTAGTGCTCATCTTCATGACAGTTAATCGTCAGAGGTACGCATGTTATAAACACCAGGAAGGATAGGAAGGAAGGAAATGTTTTATTTAACGACGCACTCAACACATTTTATTTACGGTTATATGGCGTCAGACATATGGTTAAGGACCACACATATATAGAGAGAGGAAACCCGCTGTCGCCACTTCATGGGCTACTCTTTTCGACTAGCAGTAAGGGATCTTTTAAATGCACCATCCCACACATAGGATAATACATACTACGGCCTTTGTTACACCAGTTGTGGAGCACTGGCCGGAACGAAATATAGCCCAATGGGCCCACCGACGAGGATCAATCCTAAACAGACGGCACATCAAGCGAGCGTTTTCCACTGGGCTACGTCGCGTTCCCAAACACCAGGATGACCAGAAACACTTCGGATGTACGGAATTGAATAATAATCTAAACAGTAAAATCTAAGTAATGTTTCAATTCAATTGTCATTAATGGTTCTAATAGTTGAAACATATGCCGTGGTGTGTTAAAAATAGGGTCCGTTTCTTTAACCTACTTACCTATCTAAAAGGAACTTAATTTTACGTACGACCGGTCTTTATGGCGCAGTGGGGGTGGGGTGGGGATGGGGGGATGTAGCCCAGTTGTAAAGCGCTCGCTTGATGCACGGTCGGTTTGGGGGTCGATCGCTGTCGGTGGACTCATTGATCTATTTCTCGTTCCAGCCAGTGCACCACGACTGGTATATTAAAGGCCGTGGCATGTGCTATCCTGTCTGTGGGATGGTGCATATAAAAGATTCTTTATTACTAATGGAAAAATGTAGCGGGTTTCTCTTTCAGACTATATGTCAAAATTACCAAATGTTTGATATCCAATATCCGATGATTAATAAATCAATATGCTCTAGTGTTGTTGTTAAACAAACTAAACTAACTATGGCTCAATGGTTAACTCATCGGTCTTCAACTTGGTAGGTATTGAGTCCGCCTACCAGCTTCCACACATAATTTAATGGTTAAAAACACCTTAACAATGACAGTTAATGTTTGATTTGTTTAACGATACCACTAGAGCACATTGGTTAATTAATCATCGGTTATTGGATGTCAAACTTATCGTAATTGTGACACGTCTTCAGTGGAAACCAGCTACCAACAAGGGGTCATTTATATACACTTTTCAACAGATAGCATATCACATACTACGGCCTTTGATATACCAGTCGTAGGGCACAGGTTGGGGGGGGGGGGCGAGATAATGATAGAAGAAACCTGCTGCCGCCACATTGCCTACACCCACCGAACTGCAGGTAGGTATCGTTTTAATACTCCTCCTTCAATAGACAAGACAGCACATACCACGGCCTTTTGGTGTACCAGTCGTGGCACACAGGATGGGACAGAAATAAATCCGGCGGAAAAATATACATGGCTAATTGACCTTCAGGCGTACACCGGGAAGACGGGATACACCTGGTTACAGGTTGAAGCAAGGACCCAGGACAATGGACTCCGTAGAGCTGTTGTCAATGGTCTAAACCTCTGGAGGAGCCATGGATCTGTGTAAGTCCGCCGAGAGTGATCAATCCTATGACCCACCAGAGTTGAGCGTTCTACCATCACACCACATCCCGCCCCCTAACGACCACATACAACTTGTTATCAGATATATATGAGTAATAAAAGATAACCAGAGAGATTTTAATAGAAGAAGGGAAGTTATTACCGAACGTGTCAGATTATTAATAAGCGCTCGCTTGTGATTCTGGCATGAACACACACACAGTTGAAAAGCAATTACATAGAGGCGATATACGTATAGGCGATAGTCTTACATAAGGTGCGTTCTTGAAATACGACTTGTAGGAACATCATTAATATACAATTTGGAGCGAGACGCAGCCCAGGGGTAAAGCGCTCGCATAATGCGCGGTCGGCCAAAGGAAATACGATAATTCCTAATTGTCTTGGTGTTTTCATATTTTGTATTCCTATACGGTATACTAACATGATTGGCGTTTCCAAAAATACAGATATTATTCTGTGCTACAAATCGTTTCTACAATTTGCACTGTGATGACGCACCTTTAGACGTTTCTGCTTGAGCACCTAAACAGCATGTAACCACACGTCCTTGTGCTATTTCAGTATGCTACATTCCTCACAGAAACCGTTGGTTCGGCACTTTTTTTTCTCTCTCTTCTTTATTTCTCTTTTTCTTTGCTGTTATAATTGCACGGGTAGTATCTTCTGCTAAAACGATCCTCTCCGTGTTTACGCCAGTGAATGGATGGCATGGAGGAAACATCGGGTAATTAAACATACAGAACCAGTGTCAAAACATAGCGTCCATTCCTAATGTTGCCCTGTAGTTGAAAAGCCAACAGTTAGCTGTTTACAGAATCTTTCAGGGGCATTCGATACATATTTTGAGAACTTGATTTATAACAGAGAGAAATTTCGGCCTCGGGCAATTAGCTTAAGGTGTGGGGAATCCTAAACGAAACCAAAAGACGTAGACCGCAGTTTTATATTATGGTCACCTTAAATCTCAAAAAATTCTGTTCTTGAGATCCATTTAAAAAAACAAACAAGCACTTTTGCCGAGACTCTTTTGAATGATCCATTGGAAGAAAATATTCATCTTCTGTAGACTTGTCGATGGGCCTATTGGGCTTTTTTCTCGTTCCAGACAGTGCATCACAACTGGTATATCAAAAAATATGGTATGTGCTGTCCTGTCTCTGGGATGGAGCATATAAAAGATCCTTTGTTACTAATGGGAAAATGTAGCGGGTTTCCTATCTATAAGTCACAATTACCAAATAGTTGACATCTTATAGCCGATGAATAATAAAGCACTGTGCTCGAGTGTTGTCGTTAAACAAAACAAACCATAAACCGGAATTTTTCATTACGGTCACCTTGGACCTAACCCCCCCCCCCCCCCCCCCCCCCACCACCACCCCCAACTTATTCTAAAAGAACACTCGCTTTCTACAACTCTTTTCAAATGATCCATTGGACGAAAATACTCATTTTCTGTAGACTTTGAATCCACATACATAATACAGTAACTATACAATTTATACAAACGCAGAAAAACTGACAAGGCGTAGAAATCTGATTCGCAGTTATCACGAACTGTTTACACTACATAACAGAGTTGTTACATATCGTGTGAAATAAAATCTCATCACTCTTCCAGAGTTTTTTTGGTGATGGTTTTTAAGGATATGGAAGCATAGTGAAGCGTTCTCCTGCTGAACTAATAAGATATGTTCCATGCATGTATTCAACCTTGCCTGACATTGACCTTCACAAAACGAGGCAGACGAGCGGGACAGTGAAACAGAAATCACTTGACTGGACCAAATGTATAGTCCTGCAGCACTGGAACTCTCAGAATATGGTACTAGTATTGCAATCAGCACCCACCCACCCTGCTCTGAAAATGATGTATGTGTCATATGACCGCAACTTAAGAATACTAGTCACTACAGAGAAAACGATAACTGAATGTGTTTAAAATAAAAAATATACCATGGTAGTTGACAATTTACAAACAATTAATGTACGTTTGTACAAAAAAAAACATTGTACACATGAATCAATCAATCAATCAATGAATATACGAACGAACGAACGGATGAACGGACGGACGGACGAAAGAATCATTCAACCTAGCAATCATTCAATCATTCAATCAGCCAATCAACTAACTAACGAATTAATCAATCAATGCCATCATGAATGCAGGCATGTCTGAATGTCTGAATGAATGAATCAATGGATGAAAATCAATTAATCAATCAATGACAACATACACACATACATACACACATACATACATACAAACACACACACACACACACACACACACACACACACACACATACACACACACACACACAAATGTCTGGGGAGAAGTGTTCATAAACAATTTAAACAATTCAGTATACTAACAAAATAAAATTCAGTGTACTAACAAAATAAAATTCAGTATACTAACAAAATAAAATTCAGTATCCTGCATAATAGAAAAACAATTATGCATTATACGGCCTCAGCTTAACGAGACATAATTGTTTCCATATCTCCATTTATATTGGTACAAGGAAAGAAAAGGAATATTGGTTTAATGACACCTCAGCATATTTTTAAATTACAGCCATTTGGTGCACGTCTAACGTATAGTTATTTTGAGAGAGAGAGAGAGAGAGAGAGAGAGAGAGAGAGAGAGAGAGAGAGAGAGAGAGAGAGAGAGAGAGAGAGAGAGAGAGAGAGAGAACCCACTGCCGCCACATAAGCTACTCCTAACGAGCAGCAATGGATCTTCTGTGTGCACTTTCCCGTAGACGGAATAGTACACAGCACGACTTTAGATGTACAAAGGTGCGCTGAGAACGATGGATCCTGCAACCCATCGCATCTCAGGCGAGCGCTCTACCACTGAGCTACATCCCGGTCCCTGTAAGTAAAGTGCAGAACTTTAAGATGTTACTGGCGAATTTAAAGTAACTTAATCTGCGCTACTTGTGTACAAGTGCATATCTCAACAAATGCTTCTAGAGCACTTCTATTCTACCCAATATCATGGTATGTGTTGTCCTGCCCATAAGAAAATCTATATAACACATAGTATGTGTTGTCCTGCTCATGGAAAAATCTATATAACAGTAAAACTACTTTATGGGGTACGGTCAGAGTGGCTTCTCTCTCCGTATTTAGACCTGGGCTGCGTTCCGTCAGATAGAGCACACACAAAATTTGTTTCGTAAGACTGCTTTATGTGCTTCGCGTTATACCAAATGACCACATCGGTAACCAGTTAAATACTATAGTTCGCGAACGTTAGCGTCGCTCACTATTTCTGAACACGGGGCAAGTGTTGTAATAATTAAATACCAAACAGCCGTGCCGATCTGTTAAACAAAAATTGCTTCCGGGAATTCAACCACACCTACCAAAAAGTGCAGACACTAATTTAAAAAAATAAATGTTGTTGCTCGTGGGGGGGGGGGGGGGGGGGGGGGGGGGGATGTTGGGGGGTTAGAGGTGTCAATTTTAAAAATTAATATGCAGATGAAAAGAGTATAAATGTAGTAAAAAGTTGTTTGGGTTTTTTTTTAATCCGACCGACCCTAAAATGGCATGTTCCCGGAAACCAACTCTTTCACGCCTTCTTTATTAATTATTTTTTATTATTATTATTATTATTATTATTATTATTATTATTACTTTTTTTCTCAATGTTTATAATATGCAGGGTCTTTCAAAATATTTCAATATTCAGGAGATAATTTACGACATAATCTTTTCAATGATCAAGGTTTTCGTGATGTAATAGCAAAGGCCTAAACTAAAACACAGGTGACACCGTATTGTTAGTCTTAGATTTGGTCTAGAACTGTGCAATCAAAACGTATGAATATTTATGACGATGAATGGCCGTTCTAGACAGGTTGTATCGTATATTGTTTAGAATACGTTTAATATTAAATTTATATCATACGTGTACTAATAAAATTCGATTTAAAAGTTTAATTTCTTTTTATTTTATTTTTTAAAATGTATTGCCCCAGGTCAGTATGACAATGTCAATTATTAAAATATGTTAACATTACACTGTCAGATTCATTGAGAAAAATAAGGTTTACCAATTTGTAAAAACTCAAAATAAATTTTCTAACAAATTAATGGCAACACACATACATCTATTAAGAACTAAATATGTAACGTTTTGCAGCGATGGAAATGAAAAAACATTATATACGGAAATATGAAATAAGAACGGCTGTAAATGCTCATGCTAATGAAAATATAAGTAACGAAACATAAACGTTTGGGAAACACGTATCTAATTTTAGACAAATCCGCCCAGCCCTCTTTAACCGACAATCTAGTTTATATTTCATTCACATCGTTAATGATCTTCCTCCTTAAAACAACGATCGTTAAATAGAGCCCAGGTGAAGTCGATCGACAGCTGTCATTCTTAAAAGGCGAAAGTTACAGCGGCAGCCGCTTTCCACGCCCGACTTGGAAAAAAATCCAAAATACCGGATCCTTATCTCTGATGAGAATCGCACACTTTTGATAAAATATATCAGTGGTCAGGCCTTGAAGGTCAGTCTAGTCATGCTGGTGATGATTTTGACTTCCGGAACGGCACGTGCCGAAAAGATTATAGAGAGGTAGCGGTTGATGATGTAACTTTTTTTTTGATAAAGCACAAACAGCCACCGGGCTGAAAAACAGATTCGCTTCTCCAAACAACAAGTGGTGTTCGATTTCACGTCTGCTTTTAATTTTTGGGGAAATCTGACCGTGCTGGAAAGATAGCTTATGATATCTGTCGTCTGATAGTCGAATTTGGTCGGCATGCGCGACAAGTTTGTCAAACATTAATTAAGAAGACTGTGACACTTACCTTTTCTCTGAGAACGCAAAAATCCTGCAATAATTTTGGAAGAGAGGCTCGGGTTAGGTTCTAATCCTGGAAACAAGCGCTAGTTGGTCGTGTTATTTTTCGCTTACCTTCATCACTCATTATACCTGAGCTCCGTAGGAGCAGCCGATACTATAAAAGGTAAGCCGACGTTACAAGAATCTTAAAGAAGACTCACCCTCTGGACGGAGAGGGGCTGGTTCAAGTCCCTGCCCCCCTGAAGACGGAAGCCCCAGGGTGTGTTGAAGGAGTCTCGGAACAGGCGAACCTGTAGCAGTTGCGTGCCGGACATTTTGTCTTCTTCTCTACGCCATCACGATACTACCAGCAGACGACACCCGGTCCAGCATGGAGGGCGAAAACAGACAAGCGCGTGAGCTCGAGGAAAGCCCTTCAAAACGAGGCGCGTTTTCGCATGGGGTAATGGAATCCCACGTATGCAAATCACTTCTGATGGAAGATGCCAAGTTGCTAGGTAGCCAAATATATTACAGAACTGACGTACGTGCATCGAGGGATCGGGTTTCACGCCGTTATCTCCTGTACCCCCGGCTCATCCCCATTTCCAATTAAGACACTACCAGCTTTCCGTGAAACTGAATGCTTGCCCTTTGCAGTGGTGTGTTGAGGTTCAGAAACAAGTGTTAGGGACGGTAAATTTGTTAGTAA
Source organism: Gigantopelta aegis (assembly GCF_016097555.1). Classification (NCBI taxonomy): domain Eukaryota; kingdom Metazoa; phylum Mollusca; class Gastropoda; order Neomphalida; family Peltospiridae; genus Gigantopelta; species Gigantopelta aegis. Next base: position 51,994,438 of record NC_054706.1, read on the forward strand.
ATAAGTAATTATAACAAACTATGTATTGTGATAACAAAATCCAAGACATATTAGTAACCCCTGACTTTAACTTGTAACACTGCCATCGGCGTGTTTGTTTAGACTTTGTTATAAAAGTGTTTGAAGGCGGAGTCAAATGACTTAACGCCACCTTCTGGGTTTTTTTTCTCTCTCTGTCTCTCTTTTACCTGACGAGATGATCAGGTAACCGATGCCAGATCTTCTGTCTGCTTTCTGTAAAGTTACCACTCCCGCCCACACTTTTGCCTGCTAAATGTGCATTCTCACTGTGCGATTTGTCGTAACGGTTTGCAGCAAAGAAAGAAAAAGAAAGGAATATTTGTTTATCGACACTTCAGAACATTTTAAACTACGGCTATTTGGTGTCTACACTTGTGGTTATTTTGACATTTTGTCGACAGAGAGAAATAAAGGAAACCCTCTGCCGCCGCTCTAGCCGCCCCTCCCCCGCTCAATAATTTTGAATAAAAAAATGTATTGGTTGTAAATCTTAAAGGGATAGACCCTAGTTTTTTTAAAGACTAAGGCATATTTTCCCCTAGTTTCTACCCGTAAAAATGGACACTAAGTTTGGTTATTTGACAAACTTGTAACAAATTAGGATACAACAAAGTGAAACAAAACTCTGTGGCGTTGAAATACCCTTTAAAGTAGATTAACACGCGTCTCCATAACTGTTACTTCTCAGATGCACGTGCGTTTTTAAAAATATGAAAAGTGCATTTTGTGGTATTAGGATAACAAGAAACACTTCGGTTGTACGGAAATGGATAATCTAAGGAATAAAATATAAGTAATGTTTGATTTTAGTTATCATAAACAGCTCTAATAGTGAAAATTATGCCTTAGTGTTTAAAAACTAGGGTCTGTCCCTTTAAGGCAGATATGAATTTTGCATGTAGAATGTAGGAAATTTAATTTCGGGGCATCTAGTTTTCAAAATTTTACGGGGGAGCATACCCCCCGAACCCCCTAGAAACTTTGCTTTGCGTACTCGATCACAGTCAGTATCCACCCACCCCACCCCACCCCACAAACACACATACCCACCCCGCCCCTTCAGTTTCCACTTGCTTCCGCCGTGCCTGCACATAGGTTGCTCCTGGCGATAAAACACAAAGGATTTTTTATATCCATCTTCTCACAGACAGTATAGTACATACAACGGTCTTTAACATCCCAGTAGTCGGCACTAGTATGGACCCTATTTCTCGTTCCAGCCGGTGCACCACGACTGGCATATCAAAGGCCGTGGTATGTACTACCCTGTTTGTGGGATGGTGCATATATAAGAGTAGCCCATGAAGTGGCGACAGCGGGTTTCCTCTCTCAATATCTGTCTGGTCCGTAACCATATGTCTGACGCCATATAACCGTAAATAAAATGTGTTGAGTGCGTCGTTAAATAAAACATTTCTCTCTTTCTTTCTTTTGGTCGATCGATCGATCCTGCAATATTGTAGCTAATAAAGTAACTTATGTTTAACAACAATATGATAAACTGTTTTCGACTAGGCTATATGGATATTTCAACACTTGGCCGAGAAACAAAAGTGAAAGCACACCCGCTTCCGTCACATAGTCTACTCATGCAGAAAAGAGCGAGGGATCTTTTCGTAAGACCGCGGTCAGATTTATTCGGGGTTTTTTTCTTTTTCATCCGCATCCGCTTCCGCATAAGTTATCCGTCGTCCGCCAAATTCGATTGGGAGTAAGTGTGCGGAAGGTGGGATAGACAAATCAGATCTGTTGGCACTCGCTGATTTCATAAAATCAAATTTGACGGACAGTAGACAACTTCTGCTAAAGTGGATAAATCTGCAAACGGATAAATCTGATCGCAGTCTTAGACAAGGCATACACCACGGTTTTTGATACATATCAGTTGTAAAGCACTGGTTAGGACAGAGGAATAAATGTTGTAAAAAGACACAAAAGGTGATCGAAACTAAACACACCACACTTAAAGGGACAGTCCTGAGTTTGTTGCCATTGTAATATTTTAACGACTAAAATGACATACTAAATATTATTCCTTCTTTAGGATATAGGTGTCTGTATATTCAGTGTTTCTTGTTGTCCTATTATTTGTATTTAGCCCAAACTGGATTTGGTTTAACCGTAAATAAAATGTGTTGAGTGCGTCGTTAAATAAAACATTTCCTTCCTTCCTTCCCAACAATTTCGTACGTACGAAAACATTTATATATTGGGAAACGAAACGAAGTGTCAGCTAGTACAATACTGGGACGATCAGAAACACATTTAAATATACAGACACTGATATTTTATACATGAAAATGTATTTAATTCTAATGTGTTGTCCTTGAAACGCCTCTGGTAGTCCGCAACATCTTAACAATAGCGACACACTCAGGACTGTCCCTTTAAGCGAACGCGCTAATATTGAGGGACAACTCGACTCCAGTCTACAAGTTACAAGTACTTACCTTCACACGGTGATTTTTTGTTTACAGCTCAGCCATCTGTTTTAAACATCTACCTTCATAACTATATTCTCAAATCATCTAATTTGAACTGTAGAATGCAATTATCTGTTATTTATTGCTAGTATCTTGAGTGGTTGCTAAACACTGACGTAAAACACCTAACATATGACTTTTTCAAAACGTGGCGTTCAACTGAATAACAGATAATGAAAAGCACTGAACGCTTATTTTTAAACACTTCGCATAATTATACATCTTTGTCTACATAGGTACTTAAGACTGGTACTGGATGAAAGAAAACCGTCCTCGGTGGTGTCGTGGTTGAGTCATCGGACATAAGGCTGGTAGGTACTGGGTTCGCAGCCCGGTACTGGCTCCCACCCAGAGCGAGTTTTAAAGACTCATTGGGTAGGTGTACGACCACTACACCCTCTTCTCTTTCACTAACAGCTAACAACTAACCCACTATCCCGGACAGACAGCCCAGATAGCTGAGGTGTGTACCCAGGACACAGCTTGGTGGAACCTTAAATGGATATAAGCACGAAAATAAGTTAAAATGAAATGATGAAACAAAATTGTAGGATTTAGCTTAGTCGGTAGAGTGTTCGCCTGGCGTACTTTCATCACAGAATCGAACCTCCTTGGTCGGTTTAGAATTGATGGACCCATTCTTTGATTTTCCCGAACCAACCTGTGCCCTGCATCTGGTGGTATATATTTATGATCGTTCTGTCTGTGAGTAAGTGCATATAAAAGATCCCTTGCTTCTAACAAAAAACAAAACAAAAAAAACAACAAAAACCCATAGCGGATTTCCTTTGAAGGCTATAAGTCAAAATTACTAAATATTTGACATCCAATAGCCGATGATTAATAAATCAATGTGCTTTAATGGTGTAATTAAACAAAACAAACTTTAAGTATTTTAAACTTTAACTATTAATTTCAGAACAAACACCGTTACATATATCACTAATGGCAGGGTTGATAGTATTAACGGCTCTGTTTAAAATTAGGTGCATATCGACTTTAATGCAGCTGGGGAAAAAAGGAATATTTAGTCTTAACGATACTTCAGAACACTCTTTTCTTAAACTACATCTGTTTGGTGTCAAACATTTCGTTATTTCCATAGTTGAGGGAGAGAGAGAGAGAGAGAGAGAGAGAGAGAGAGAGAGAGAGAGAGAGAGAGAGAGAGAGAGAGAGACAGAGAGACAGAGAGAGAACGAGAGAGACAGAGAGACAGAGAGAGACAAAGAGAGAGTCAGAGAAAGAGAGACAGATAGAGAGACAGAAATAGAGAGAGACAGAGAGAGAGAGAGAGAGAGAGAGAGAGAGAGAGAGAGAGAGAGAGAGAAGAGGAAGAAGAAGAAGAAAAGATGTTGCTGCCACATAGGCTACTCCTGTTAATAAAGCAGCAAATGATATTTTACCAGTAGATATAGGCCTAGACAGGACAGTACATACCACGTGGAAAACACAAGTGCATAGAGGACGATCGATTATGTGACCCATCGTATATCTGGCACAGCGTTCGCATATAAAAGATCCCTTGCTGTTTCAGTGTAGCCTATGTGGCAGCAGCGGGTTTCCTCTGAATTAAATGTCAAAATAATCATGTTAGACATCAAATGGCCGTAATTTAAAATGTGATCATTTGTTATTAAAATTTAAATAAAAAAATCATTTCAACTTATTTTTGTGCTTATATCCAATTAAGGTTCAAGCACGCTGTCCTGGGCACACACCTAAGCTATCTGGGCTACCCATTAAGACGTTAAAGCTCGCTCTGAGTGGGAGCCGGGCTGCGAACCCTGTATCTACCAGCCTTATGTCCGATGGCTTAACTACGACACCACCGAGACCGGTTTTAATAATTATTAAATTCCTTTCCTTTGCTATCGGACATCAGGCGAGTGCTCTACCACTGAGCTACACCCCTCGGAGTATTCTCCACATCGTTACTACAAGTCGCGGTGTGGTAACGCAGCCTAACATCAGTGCGTTTTCTACACGTGCGGCGCCGTTCTTGAAGTACAACATAACACACCGGTTCTCACTTCCAGGCGGTCAGGTCTTGCATAAAGTAAACAAACAACGAGCCTCTGTTGAGATTCCCTTGATACAGACGTACAGATAACACGCTTTATGATACTTTAAAACCAAAAACAATTTATGAAGAACGCAGAGAGTACAGTACGGTATAAAAGGAAAGTATTGAGAGGGTAGTTACAGTCAACGGGGCTTTGGGCCAAGGGGGGTGGTGGGGGGGGGGGGGGGAGGGTAAAATATTTATTGTTTAGTGATTGTGCACCGATTGAAATGACTGCACAGGGTGTGTACCAACAAATCGATTATCACAGGCGACACTATTAACATGTCTGGCTAAATCTGTTTCATGCAACGTTTTAATCAAATTAAAGTTGGTTTTGTTGAATGACACCACTAGAGCACATTGATTTATTAATCATCGGCTATTGGATATCAAACATTTCGTAAATTTTTTTTAGAGAGGAAATCTGCTACATTTTTCCAAAGTAGCATGAGGTCTTTTATATGCATCACCCCCACAGACTGGATAGCACATACCACGGTTTTTTGGTATACCAGTCGTTTGTGCATTGGCTGGAACGAGAAATAGCCCAATGGGCCCACCGACGGGGATCGATCTAAAACAGACTGCTCATCATGCGAGCGCTTTACCACTGGGCTACGTCAAGATATATACCATAGATATAAATATTACAACCTATTTTAATGTTTAAAGTATAATAGTACTCGGTACACTGTTACTAGATCAAATTAAATTACAGGAATTGAATTACTGGCCGGATGAAACAACACTTTACGGCAAGTCATGGCGTCGGACATATGGTTAAGGATCACACAGATAGAGAGAGAGAGAGAGGAAATCCGCTGTCGCCACTTCATGGGCTACTCTTTTCGATTAGTAGCAACGGATCTTTTGTATGCACCATCCCACAGACAGGATAGCACATAGCCTTTGATGTACCAGTCGTGGTGCACCTGTTGGAGCGAGAAATAGTCCACCCGCGCATCAAGCGAGCGCTTTACCCCTGGGATACGCCTCGCCCCTAATATGTCATGATTGGCAGACATAGTTCATATTAATATTTAATGTACTATTAAACGTTTAAGGCGTTCTTCAAACTTTAACCGTATGATATGCTATTATAGTCATAAGCATATCCATAACTTGTTGTCGGTACCGACCTCCCCACCAGCGTTTCCGATGCATGTGTTGGTATATATTGCTACCTATAATACTAGTTTGTTTTTAACAAGAAAGGCACGAATGTCGACGGGTGAATGGACAAATGAGTAGGCGGACAGAAACCTATGTATATCACGGGTGTAGTAATGTAATCGTATTGAACTGGCGGAGGGCGGAAAGTAGCCCAGTGGTAAAGAGTGCTCGCCTGATCCGCAGTCGGTCTAGGATCGATCCCCGTCAGTGGCCTCAATGGGTTATTTCTCGTTCCATGCCAGTGCTCGATGACTGGTATATCTAAGGCCCTGATATGTGCTATCCTGTCTGTTGGATATTTTGTATTGCTACTAAAGGAGAAAAAAAAAAAAGCGGGTTTTCTCTCTATCGAGAAATGTTTGACATCCAATAACCGATGATTAATAATAAAAAAATGTGCTCTAGTGGTGTCGTTAAACAAAACAAAGAAACTATTAGGCAAGCCTCGTCCCAGGTCGAAATTTTCACCACCTTGGGTGTACTTTTTCTATCCCACATGTCCGCATATGATGGAGTCTTATAATCTTACATGGGATATTACGCGCTTGCGTTTAACATGACGTTGTTGGTAATGTATGACGTCATATTAATGTGAGGTGGTGACGTGTGATCATTAGACACAGGTTTAAATTAATATTTTGTTATTAAAACCTTCATTTTAAAAGCTATCTTGTTAATTTGTAGTGTTAAATTTTATTATTTAACACATGAAACAAACACGTCAAATAAAAAAGTTACTTGTTCAGCCATCTTTGTCTGTTCGTGTAAAATAATGGTTTATTTAGCGAATAAATGAGAGAAAAAGACTCCATCATATGCGGTCATGTGGGATAGAAAAAGTACACCCGAGGTGGTGAAAATTTCGACCATGGGACTCGGCAAGCCTCGTCCCAGGTCGAAATTTTCACCACCTCGGGTGTACTTTTTCTATCCCACATGACCGCATAATATGATGGAGTCTTATAATGTATCATGACTGATATACTAATGATGTCATAGTATTATATTCTGTTGTATTGTATAATCTTGCTTGCAACTGAAAAAAAGTCTATGTAGCAGCATCAATTTTCTAATAAGATGGTCTAGACATTGCAGAGGTCGAAATACTGTCTTCCCGACCAGGGCTTTTTTCCCCGTCAACATCACCACGGGTTGGATGGGCAATTATTTTGAATTTTTATTCTATGATCGTAGGCTATTTGGTCCGGCAGGTTTTGATTCGGATCGGAAGGATTTGTAGCATGCCGGACCAAATGCCCGGCGGGAATTTCTGCCAATTTCGAACCCTGCTGTAGGTCGTAATAACAATAAAACAGACACATAGTGGAGGGGCGAGGTGTAGCCCAGTGGTAGAGAGCTCGCTCAATGCGTGGTCAGTTTGGGATCGATCCCCGCCAGTGCGCCACGACTGGTATATCAAAGGCTGTGGTATGTGCTATCCTGTCTGTGGGATGGTGCATATAAAAGAGCCCTTGCTGCTAATCGAAAAGAGTAGCCCATAAAGTAGCGACAGCGGGTTTCCTCCCTCAATATCTGTGTGGTCCTTAACCATATGTCCGATGCCATATAACCGTAAATAAAATGTGTTGAGTGCGTCGTGAAATAAAACATTTCCTTCCTAGTGGAGAGTCATTGGTTGGCTGGCTGGCTGGATGGATGGATGGCAAACTGGCTGCTTGCTTGCTTGATTGATTGATTTTTGGTTGCTTGCTTGCTTGCTTGCTTGCTTGACTGACTGTCTTTATTGCTTGGCTGTTTGCTTACTGAGTGGCTCGTTTGCAAATTGTTTCATTCTGTTTGACCTATCGTTAATCCGCTCTTTTTTTTGCTCGTTCATTGATCCAGTCGTTCATTGTGAAAAAAAATAATATAGAGTAAGGGAGATAACTGTGTCTTGTGTGGGTCTAAGCAGTTGAAGTTGTTAGTTTATTCAAATGGGGATGGGAGTGGGGGTGGGGTGGGGAATGTTTAATCTTACCAATGCCGCGTCAACGACTTAGGAATCGGGAATGATACCAAACTATGATGGATTGGGGCAAAGCTATTATCATCTGATTAACAACATTCATTCCGAAATGGCCTAGATACAACAGCACATGCCTGCAAGCAATAAAGCTTCAGTGATTGCATTTTTCCTTGCAAATGGGCGGGACGTAGTCAAGTGGTACAGCGCTTGGTTGATTCGTGGTCAGTTTAGGATCGATGCCCGTCTGTTGCCCCACAACTGGTGTAACAAAGGCCGTGGTATGTACTACCCTGTCTGTGGGATGGTACATATAAAAGATCCCTTGCTGCTAATAAAAAAAAGTGGCAACAGCGGGTTTCCTCTCTCAATATCTGTGTGGTCCTTAACCATATATCTGACGCCATATAACCGTAAATAAAACGTGTTGAGTGTGTCGTTAAATAACACATTTCCTTCCTTCCTTTCTCCTTGTAAGGACAGTAGTATTTCCACCTGCCCTGAATAAAATATACGAAAAGTTTATTTTTAAGTTTAAAAGTACCTTTTTATCTTGATGTTCGGTCTCGTAGGAAGTGGCGAGCGGGGTACCTCCACTTGAAGACGAAAATGTAACTGTTGTTTGTCCTAATCTATATAAATAAAAGTTAAAAAACAATATTGCTTGTGTTTCCCACCAACCCACTATGCAGTCTGTGACCCACAAGAGATCGTGTCCCCACCACCTAACACCACCACCCCACTCCAGATATCGTTTATACGTATATTCAATCTCTGTGGTTTACTGTTGTTATAACTAATTCATATGTTTGCTTTCTCTTTTTTTATTAAATGGGAATTTGTCCCCTTAACCAGTGTACTCATACAATGGTTGCAATAAAGCTTGTATTGTATTGTATTGTATTGTATTTTTGTATTGTATTTGTATTGCATTGCATTGCATTGTTGAAGACCCTTTATTATTGTTCTCTAATATAGAGAATAACTGGTTACTGTTTTAAAGATATCGGCTTTATCTAGTGAAGGTTACAATGGCGAATGCACCTGAGTAGTATAAAGCCGATATCTTACTCCAGTAACAAGGCGGGTTTTTGGGTTTTTTACCCAGAAATCCTACATAATATGAACAACTTTAACGTTTTACATAGTAGTATATCCACGCGTATTGATTGTCTTGTCGTCTATAACCTTAGCCTAGATTATCTATGCACCAGAACAAAATAGTTCTTATTCAAATCACATATTTTACAAAAATTATTATTAAAGTTATTTATTGTAATTATATTTTAAAATCACATCGCATGTTTACGTTTTAAAGTCAAAAGTCAATTATTTGCTGATCATTACGGGGGGGGGGGGGGGGGGGGGGGGGAGAGAGAGAGAGAGAGAGAGAGAGAGAGAGAGAGAGAGAGAGAGAGAGAGAGAAAGAGAGAGAGAGACAGACAGACAGACAGACAGACAGACAGAGACAGACAGTTAATTAAGGTAGATTTTATTATACGCATGTATGTACATGAGTGCGTGTACGTATGGTATATGTGGTGCGTGTGTGCGCGTGGTGCGTATGTGTGTGCGTGCGTGCGTGTGTGTGTGTGTGTGTAAATTCCACGCAAATATTCCAAACTGGATTCACATAATAAAATAACTGTCACTAAAAGTTGAAATTTATTGTTATTAAAAGAAAATTAAAGGGAAATAGTTACATAGTTAAAAACACTCTTTAACATATTCGGAGTTACCGTTCTTATTCTTGGCATTTTTACTTTACGACATGAATAATATTTATACTTAGTATTAAAAGGGAAATAATTACATAGTTAAAAAATACTCTGGCGTTTTCGCAGTTACGGTTCTTATTCTAGGAATAAATAATTCGTCATATTGCCTTACAAAATGAATACCCATTAGTAATCAATTTAATGAAGAAATCAGCCGTGTGTCGATCATTCCAGATAGTATTCACCTATTCACTATGTACCTTGTATTTTACGGGGCATCGTGCGGTACTTAAAATATTCAGCTAATTAATGTGTTTACCGACAATGTTTCATTTTGCTAAACAGTGGACATTCACGAAGGAAGGAATGTTTTATTTAACGACGCACTCGACACATTTTAATTACGGTTATATGGCGTCAGGCATACGGTTAAGGACCACTCAGATAATGAGAGAGGAAACCCGCTGCCGCCACGCAATGGGCTACTCTTTCCGATTAGCAGCAAGGGATCTTTTATATACACCATCCCACAGACATGGTAGCACATACCACGGCCTTTGATATACCAGTCGTGGTGCACTGGCTGGAACGAGAAATAGCCCAATGGGCTCACAGACGGGGATCGATCCCAAACCGGCCGCCCATCAAGCGAGTGCTTTACCACTGGGCTACGTCCCGCACCTTGGACATCCACGAAGTACATACTGCTCAAGGTGGGAGAATGGTTGTTGTGGAATGCATATAGGTATGACTGCCCGATACCCTTTCAGTGTCAGTGATTACAGCGGTGATCGGACACAAATGTATTGTTGATATTCTCCAGGGCTAGCTCTGGGTGAGCAAAACAATTCGCCAAATTATTGTCTATTAAACTTCAAAAATTGCAGAAACTGTCAGTTATTTTTTAAAATATGTCAATTATTACGTCAAACTAAAATAAAACTCGATAGCACTGATGCTCCCTAAAAATAATTTGCGCTGTATTTTTTTTTTTTTTTTTTTTTTTTTTTTTTTTTTTTTTTTTAAATGTCGGGTTTTTTAATATAATTATTGTACACATATGTGCGCATTTTTACTTATGGAGGCTGTATGTAGATAGGGTGGGGGTTTTTTTGTGGGTTTTTTTTTTTTTTTTTTTTTTTTTTTTTTGGGGGGGGGGGTGAGGTTGGCGCCTGTACTAGTAAGACTTATACGGCGGCAACCCTCCTCCAGTTGGAGTTGAGACCAGTTGGAGTTGGGACCAGTTGGAATTGGAGTAGTCACGATCAGCTCTTCACTACGTAGGCAAAGTACAAAACAGTGAGTTATGCCTACTTACCCTCTTGGCTCTGTCACAATTTGTTTTTTGAATCAGTATTGTGCAAAGATACGGTATTCAATCTGGGACTGTCGAGTTTTCTACCGTTGTAACGTGGTTATGATCCAAGTTTAATGACTAAAGTTACATATTAAAACTATTTTCCTGTTTAGAATATCAGTGTCTGTATAAACAAGGTGTTTGTAGTATTCGAAACCAGGTTTGGCCTTCCAATAATTTTGTACGTACAAAAAATATATATATCTTACGAAGTAAAATGAATTTAGTGATTGACTGCTACATACATTTAAATAGCGCACGATAAACACACTGATATTCTAAACAAGAAAATATATTTAATATGTAATTAGGCGAGTGTGCCGGAATTTTAGCAGGGTGTGGGGGTTAGAACATGGAGAGCGAAGTTTATAGGGGGAGTCGAGTCCCCAGGAAAATAAATTGGGGGGAAAAAAGATAAAATTTGCTTCAGCAGGCTTTCGATTCCTGAACCCCCAATCCATAAATCAATGTTCTCTAGTGGTGTCGATAAACAAAACAAATAAGATACTAGTGAGTAGATTGCCGCAGATTATCGTCAGTTTATTTCCATCAAGGCGAAAAAGATCTTTTTGAAGGCGAAGTACTTTTAATGCGTTTTAATGCGGCAATCGTTTTTTTTTTTTTTTGCTCATGTCTGTCTCCCAGCGAGTTTGGTTTCTGTGTGTGTCTCCCTCCCTCTCTATCTCTCTCTCTCTCTCTCTCTCTCTCTCTCTCTCTCTCTCTCTCTCTCTCTCTCTCTCTCTATATCTATATATATATATATATATATATATATATATGTATGTATGTATGTATGTATGTATGTGTGTGTGTGTGTGTGTGTGTGTGTGTGTGTGTGTGTGTGTGTGTGTGTGTGTGTGTCTGTCTGTCTGTCTGTCTGTCTGTCTGTGTCGTTTGTTACTGTTTCCCTCTCTCCTTTTCATTGATTCATTCAATCATCCGTTCGTTCGTTTGTTCGTTTATTTTATTTACTTTATTTTGTTTTTCGTATTGTGTCTTTGCTTGAATGACTGCTTTCTTTTGTATTGTGGATTACTAACATATCAAATGTCACCTAAGTAGTCTAATATTTTATTCACAAATTGACAAAAATATGCGTGATATTATTATTTATATAAAAATTGCATCATACCTCATTCTTCGTGATCTTTCAGTCATTTGACTCTCGCACTGATATGCATGAGCAGCCATATTTCTCACTTCCAAACATTTGTCTTGTTTCATTCACTATTACTGTTACTCACCCTTCAACCGCACTCGCTGAATATGGGTCAATAAGTGCACTTCAAGTTGGAAACCTGCTTCGTCGTTTAAGCTGACGTGAAGTTAACCATTTACTCATGAACATATTTCAAGTGTGATACCAAAAACTCTGTTGCTTCGCGAGGTAAGGGAAAAAAGCGTGTGTTGAACCACACCTCCGAACACGGTTTAAGTTTGTTTGTTTTGTTTAACGACACTACTAGAGCACATTGATTAATTAATCATCGGTTACTGGATGTCAAACATTTGGTAATTCTCAGACGCAGTCATCAGAGGAAACCCGCTACATTTGTTTTCATTACCAGTAAGGGATCTTTTATATGCACTTTCCCACAGACAGGGAAACACATACCACGGCCTTTGACCAGTTGTGGTGCACTGGCTGGAACAAGAAACCAACCCAATCAACTGAATGGATCCACCGAGGTGGTTCGATCCTGCGACGCAAGCACCTCAGGCGAGAGCTCAACCGACGGAGCTAAAACCCGCCCCCAGAAAACTGATATGAAGTATCAAACATTACGGTATTTTTTTTAGTTAGAGAAGAAACCCGTTACGTCCTCGTACAGTACTCCTTTCTGAATATCTGTTATTTCTTATTTGCATTTCCTTATATTATACAGGATGCAGGAGGACACATATCGTGACTTTTGATATACTAGTCGTGGAGCACAAGTTGGAACGGGAAATAACTGGATTTAAAGAGGTTCATTGACCCTACCTCACATTACACGTCAGTTGAGTTATCTACTTTTAATCTCAGTTACTACATTCTGTTTCGTGAGATGACACCAAAACTATTTCCTGTCTGACAAATCTGTTCGCGCATAACTGGCTGGGGTTGGGTCACGTGACGACCCGTGGTTTCCGATTTCTACGAGATATGTCTACCTATGAATGGACAATAAAACTAGTGTACCTACATTTAATTTAAAGCGTCAAACCACCCCACTGCGTGAGAAATATTCGAAGACCGCGAAGAGGAAATACGATGAAGATAGAAGAAGCTAGCGTAAAGCCTCCGGATCAAAATGAAATTATTAAAGTGAGTTGTCTGGTAGGTAGTGTTTAGTTTTGATTGTGTTTTAGTTTAGTTTAGCTTAAAGGGACATTCCTGAGTTTGCTGCATTGTAAGATGTTTCCGACTAATAAAATATTTCTCCGATTAAACTTACGTGATAAATATATTTTCTTGTTTAGAATATCAGTGTCTGTATATTCAATATGTTTCTGGTCGTCTTAATATTTGTAAGAAGCCCAAACTGGATTTTGTCTTCAAATAATTTCGAACAAAAAATATTTTAGGAAATAAAATGAAATTTAACCTAGTACAAATATTAGAACGACCAGAAACACGTTTAATATACAGCCACTAATATTTTATGCAAAAAAATATATTTGATATGTAATTACAATCGTTAAAAAGTCTCTGTTAGTCGATCACATCTTAAAACTTTCTGCAAACTCAGGAATGTCCCTTTAAGTGTGTTTTATTTTATGCTAGTTTAATTAATGTGAGTTACAGTACTCTAATTCAAAGCAGTGGTTTACTGAAATGCTTTGCATTGCTTAATTATGTTCTTTTAATTCAGGTGTTCTTTGTATGCGGCGTGGGGGATGGGGTGGGGGGTTGTATGTTTGAGGACGGATGTATTATTGCATGGAAAGAGGGTAGATGGATACGTTAATGGATGAGTGGGCATTAGTAAGGGTTACTAGGCAGATGTGATGGAGAGGTCACCGGGTGGGGGGGGGGGGGGGGGGGTAATACGGTGGGCGGGAAAATGCGTCCTGAGGTAGGTAAGAAATCTCTTATGTCAAATTCTGATACCCTTCCAAGTGGTTCTATAAGAGAATGATGATAGCAGGTTATCTATAATTATAAACTGGAATAAACCATGGGTAATCTCAGAGCCTTAGCACATCTCCTCTGTGTCGTAAGACAGAGGGAAACAGAAACAGAAACACAGGAAAAGAGAAATAAAGAGACAGCGAGAGACAGAGAAAACAGAACGATAGACAGACAAATAGAGAGTGAGAGAAAGTCAGAGAGAGAAAAAAGAACGATAGACAAACAAATAGAGAGTGAGAGAAAGTCAGAGAGAGAGAAAAGAACGATAGACAGACAAATAGAGAGTGAGAGAAAGTCAGAGAGAGAAAAAAGAACGATAGACAGACAAATAGAGAGTGAGAGAAAGTCAGAGAGATAATGAGAGAGAATAAGAGACTGAGTGAGAGAAGACAGATGAACGATATATGGAGGGGGGGCGCACAGTGTCTATGGGGGGGGGGGTGCAGGTCACAAGCCAGATTTGTATTTTTAATCATATACAGTAGGACATATAACGTACACTTTTGTCCTTGAGTGCTTAGTCGTGAAACTTTTTTCCTTCTTCTGTAAAACAAATATCAAATTCTTTATCAATTGCAATGTTATTTAAACAAAATATGAACCTCAATAACCAATCCCACGTCTGTACATCATTCCTGATCGGTACCGGCACAACGTGTAGCTGGAATCCTTCTGCTAATTAATTCCTGCGAGCCGTAGTAGAGGTAAATAATAATAACTCATTCCGCAAGACAGTTGGCGTATCGTGTTTCTTCTCCTCCGGAGAAGGCAGACGACATAGGTGGCGCTATCACCCGGGCACGCTCGGATCACTCGTGTTCACCCCCGGGACTCTCCGGGTGGGTTTTAGAGATCACTTTAAACAACAACACACGGTAACAGTCATGGTAAGTTACAGAAGAACTTCGGGTTTGTTGGCATGGAAACGAAATTATCTAAATTTAGACAAGAGGAGCATCTTTGCGCTCTCTCTCTCTCTCTCTCTCTGTATTTCTCTCATCAGTTGAATGTACGCCTTCCATCTTACTTCCAGGAGCCCAGACACGGTGTGGGAAGAGTGTTAACCATGGAAACGATATGGTTACAGAGATCAGGTCCCGAGATACCGTGGGGATTTCGGCTTCAAGGGGGTAGGGAATACGGGCTACCTCTTTCTGTTCAAAGGGTAAGTAAGAAAAAGTTATAAAAGTTTTTAGGATTTTTTTTTTTTTTTTTTTTAATCCAGCATGACCATATAATGAAGCATGGCGATCTTTTCGACGTTTAGATCTATTTTTGTTTGTAATATACCAATAATTTTTCATTTTATTTCTTTACTATTTTAAATATAATATCTCATATACTGTGGACACCTCATATAATTGTCTTATACACGTTAGATGCGAAATATCACGGCGATTCCTACCTTCCTCTCCTATCGAGTTACTTAATGCCGGTGGATCACGTGACTTATCGTCTGCTGCGCATCTTTTGATAGTTTCAAGGTTGTGAGTTCTGAGATTCCAAGACATTAGAGGTCAAACGGGTCAGGCAGAGATTCAGAAGCACTCTCTCGCCTGTCCCTATTATTTCTCAGTTACATTAACAACTCGTCTTGTTTACTATTCTATCAGTGGTACTAATTCACGAAGCTGATAACAATATTATGGTAAAATAAATAGCTGCCAGTAAATTTGTAAATCCCCCCCCCCCCACACACACACACATATATATATATATATATATATATATACCACGCACACACACGCACGCACACACACACACACACACACACACACACACATATATATATACACACACACATACACATATACACACACACACACACACACACACACATATATATATATATATATATATATAATAAAGTACACTTACAAAAGTTTTTTTTATTTAACAACACTATTAGAGCATATTCATTAATTAATTATCGGCTATTGGATGTCACACATTTGGTATTTCTGACAGAAGAAACCAGCTACATTTTTCTTAATGCAGCAAGGGATCTTTTATATGCATTTTCCCACAGACAGGAAAGCACATACCACGGCCTTTGACCAGTTGTGGTGCACTGGTTGGAACGAGAAAAAATCCCAGTCAGTTGAATGGATCCACCGAGGTGGTTTTATCCTGCGACACAAGCACCTCAAGCGAGTGCTCAACCGACTGAGCTAAATCCCGCCCTACACTTACAACGAACATGTTTAGAACGAACTACTGCATAGTTCCGTTTTATTTCACTATACCATTAATTTTAAAAAAGACTTATGCAAATGTGTACAACTAACTACTGCTATAACGAACCAGCTGTCATGGCCCCTTTCGGTTCGTTATAAGAGTACTTTACTGTACTTTCAACAGTTAGTAATGTTGGTTTAACTGCAAGGGTATGCCAGTACGTTTCTGATCAGCTACTACTGGGGATAAAAAGGAGGGAAGTAGTGTTTAAAGGAAGGAAGGAAGGAAATGTTTTATTTAACGAAAATGCATATAAAATATGTTATTCAGAAGGAAAGAAAGAAAGAAATGTTTTATTTAACGACGTACTCAACACATTTTATTTACGGTTATATGGCGTCGGACATATGGTTAAGGACCACACAGATATTGAGAGAGGAAACCCGCTGTCGCCACTTCATGGGCTACTCTTTTCGATTAGCAGCAAGGGATCTTTTATATGCACCATCCCATAGACAGGATAGTACATACCACGGCCTTTGATGTACCAGTCGTGGTGCACTGGCTGGAGCGAGAAATAACCCAACGAGCCCACCGACGGGGATCGATCCCAAACCGACCGCGCATCAAGCGAGCGCCTTACCACTGGGCTACTAGTGTTTAACGACACCTCAGCGCATATAGTAACTACGGCTATTTGTTGTCTAGCACTCTGTAACTGCGACTGTGTTTGTGATAGCGACAGAAGAAAGATAAAGTTTGTTTTATTTAACGACACCACTGGAGCACATTCACTTTAATAGTAATCGTGGCCTACTGTAAGTACATAACCAGTGCACCACAACTGGACAAAAGCCGTGGTATGTGCTTTCATGTAACATTGTCTGTGGGGAAAATGGGTTTCCTCTGATGACTACGAGTCAGAATGACCAAATGTTTGACATCCAATAGCCGATGATTAATTAATCAATGTGCTCCAGTGGTGTCGTTAAACAAAACAAACAAACAAACTGTTCATGCGAATATTCTTGTACATGTACTGAGTTACTGTCCGCCAGCGAACACTGGGATGGATGCCAAATGCGTGTACACTGTTAATACTAGGGGCGGGACGTAGTCCAGTGGTAAAGCGCTCGCTCGATGCGCGGTCGGTCTGGGATCGATCACCGTCGGTGGGCCCATTGGGTTATTTCTCGTTCCAGCCAGTGCACCACGACTGGTATATCAAAGGCCGTAGTATGTACTACCCTGTCTGTGGGATGGTGCATATAAAATATCCCTTGCTTCTAATCGAAAAGAGTAGCCCATGAAGTGGCGACAGCGGGTTTCCTCTCTCAATATCTGTGTGGTCCTTAACCATATGTCTGACGCCATATAACCGTAAATAAAATGTGTTGAGTGCGTCTTTAAATAAAACATTTCTTTCTTTACTGTTATTACTATACTATTCAGGAAGAATCCTTTTGTTCTCAAGTACGTTATTCCTTCTGAATAACATATTTTATTTGCATGTTCTTAATACAGGATAGAACATGCCACAGTCTTTAACATAGACGTGGGCTATTGGCTAGAACGAAAAATAACACATTGCACATGATCTAGGTGTTCTATTACTGAATCAGATTTCTACTGTCAGCATTAACTAAAATAATCGCTTTACTGTGGATTTAACTAAAATACGCTTATTTTCTTCTGGAAATTAAATTCAATAAAAATATTGTAAAGAATAAAAGCGCTAGTAATCGATTATTTCGCAAAACAAAATATTTATATACTTCACCTAATTAAAGGGGCAGTCTTAAAGTAGTAAAATGACACAAATATTTCGTAATTTGTCTTGTGAAATGTAATGATTATAACTTGAATTACATGCCCAAAAAAAATATATCCAAATAATTAATTTTCATTTATTACTATTTATAAATTTATACTGTTGCAAAGTCCAATATGAGTATCATACATGTTAACGAATGACGGCAGTTTGAATTTGAATTGTATCAGCATTTTGACTATTTCAATTCATATGCGAGGTAAACTTGCTTTGTAACTTCATATTTTTCGCCACGCATTCTGGAGAAGACCACTGTTTACGCCGAGTGGCAACACATTACAATTTGGATAATCTTGAGATAATTATGCAAATATTATGTATGGTGTTGCTTAAAGTCGCAGAATCTAGTTTCAACCCGTAAAAATTGCCACTAAGTTTAGTTAATCTACAAACATGTAACACATTTGGATAGAGTTACAACAGAGTGAAATAAGAGTTTGTGACGTTGAAAACGGTTAAAAAAACAATAGACTAAAACTCGACTCCATAATAGTTTCTTCTCAGACGTATATGCGTTTTTAAAAATATGAAAAATGCATTTTGTGATATTGAAAACAGCAAGATGATCGGAACCAATAAAACAATAAAATCTAAGTAAAGATTGATTTCAATTATCAAAAACAGCTCTAATAGTGAAAAATATGCCTTAGTGTTTAAAAACTAGGATATGTCACTTTAATTTGTAGCATGAAAAACTAGCGAAATAGGTCAGGATCTGACTCAGTCGGTGGAGCGCTCGCCTGTGGTGCTTCGAATCCCCTTGGCGGACCGATTTTATATATAAATAAGTAATATGCTGTCCTGTCTATGGGAAAGCACATGTAAAAGATCCATTGACGATAATGGAAAAGGTATAGCGGGCTTCCTCTGAAGACTACGTGTCATAATTACCATATGTTTGACATCCAGTAGCCGAGGATTAATTAATCAATTTGCTCTATAAATAGCGAAGAATGGCGCTTGTAACTTTGAGAATGTACATTTAAGTATGGTGAATCGTTCTATTCCTATTGCTGGTATCGATTAAAGTAATGACTGCATTGCAACCCAAACGAGTGCTCTGCCTCTCTAGGTTGTACTATACCAAAAAATATCCCATAGGCGACCATGTTAACGTTTGTGTTTTAAAACACTATATGCAATATATCAACCAAACTATGACCCATAAATATCAGTACTGCAACCCCTACCTCAAAGTGTTAATTAAAGAAAATGGTACCTTTCATGGCTCATTTTCGCTCGAAACAGATGTTTTAACAACACCCCTAGTTTCGCACAATATTTGTGTACTTTTTTTTTTACATGTTTCAAGCACAAGGTTACTTGACACAGTGGTACTAGATGAAATGAAATTGCATTGAAAAAAGTTTCTCAGATGAAACTTTTTTTTTTCACAACCAACACACTAACATTTATCACCAATCACAGGACTCGTGGTGTTAATTTCTTTACGGTGCACCTCGAACTTTGACCCAGCCGGACGTTATTTGGTTTAGTGCTACCTGTCTTACATACCCGCTCCCACATTCTAGTAGTTCAATATACTTCCGTTTTTGTTGGGGGGGGGGGGGGGTTTTTTTTTTTTTTTTTTTTTAAATATCGGTTGTTAGGTTGGTTGACGTCATAATCCTGGTTATACTGACAACTAGCAGCTGTGTGAACAAATGAGGAATGTCACAATAGATTTTAAATAACAAAAAACAACAACAAACCAAATAAACAAACAAAAAACGTTTGACAAAACATACATCAAACTATATTTTAAGCACTTGAAAGTCACACGTTTGGGAGGTTTGGGTGGGGTGGGGTGTCTGTTTGTTGTTGGTTGGTGGGTTTTTTTTTTGTTGTTGTTGTTTTTTAGGGGGTGGTTGTGGGTTGATATAGGTATTTTGTTGTTGTTATCATTTAGGAAATATTATCCTTATTACTTGTCTTTCCATCGCACGTCATAATTCTTTGATATTCTTTAGCTATAATAGCTAAACTGCGTCACATGTATGATGCATGTGTATTATTATTATTATTATTATTATTATTATTACTTTTACACTCATAGCTGGGGCATTATTTCAGTTTTAAAAAACATGAAAGAAAGCTATTGACGATAATCGTTGGTAGCAAAACCCGGCAGGTTTTCTAACACTATAGTTGTACTTGTATTTTACATTTTAGTAAATGATACTGTAACTGTGTGGCAAGACAGTAGTTGTTTCAATGGTGAGAAAGGCACATATCAAACACACACCAAGCGGTAACGCTAGATACGTTTAGCATTCTCTTCATAAAGCTGGTGATGTACTTAGTATCTGAAGTAAACTAATAACTTTATTGTTTACTTAGTTAAAAAGCCGTCTGTGGTGCTTGTTTGTTGTTGATGTTTTTTGTTGGGTGTTTGGTGGGGTTTTTTCGGGGATTGGGGGGGTTGGGATATTGTTGCTTTGGTTGGTATTTGTTTGTTGCTGTTGGTGAGGGGTTTTTTTTTTGGGGGGGGGGTGTTTTTAGTTTAAACTGATGGGGTTTTTTTTACTCTTGTTTTTTATATGCCTTTTTGCTCTCTCTCTCTCTCTCTCTCTCTCTCTCTCTCTCTCTCTCTCTCTCTCTCTCTCTCTCTCTCTCTCTGTTTTTGTGTGTCTCTGCGTTTGCGCAGTCGGTCAGACGGACGACAGACGGATGAATGAATTAATATTTTATGTGCAGAAAGGACGGACACAATAACGTTATTCTAATCCCTTTATACCATTCGGTGGCGTAGGAAAGAACACGAACCGGCTTTACTTTTCTCTGGTAGAGTTATATGCTTTCAAGAACTCTGCAACTCCAACTTAAATAGCATGCTTGTACTAGAAACGAGGTTAGCGGGCTTGTTTGTCTCTCTACTGAGCTTGCAAGAGAAATTTAAATAAGTCTGGAATGCAACACGTTTTAGGTCTGGTTTGCGTTTTTTGTGACTGCTACTGAATACAAGTGATTGTTTGTTAGTTGTAATAGGGAAGATAAGTTTGGAGTGCTGCACTTCGCCGCCAATTCAGTCTGTGGCAATGGGGACTGAAGTAAACCAATGCATTTACAACTTGAACTTTGAAACATCCCCCCCCCCCCTCCCGCCGGCCCCTTCCTCTGGCAAGGACAGTGGTTTGGCCCAGGGCGGAAGAGGGGTGACTGAAAAGTTCTTGGCCTAAACAAAAAAAAGAGAATGAATTACAATAATAAAATGGAGCCATGCGTACTATATTATATATACGTAGCATCATGTGACACAAATATTAAAGAAACCAACGACTTGCATAATAGCAAGTACTAGTAAGCTACCTTAAACAGTTACCTAAATAAAGAAAGACAACAAAATTTTTTTTGGAAGGAATTGCACTAAAAATACCCGTTTTCGCCTTGAAAAATGTCTCTCCCCCCCCCCCCCCCCCTCAAAATCCTGGCTACGGGCCTGTGAATCCAATTAGTTTTTGTGTCTGGTTATTTCCCGTCCCAGCCAATGATATATCAAAGGACGTCGTGTATGCTATCCTGTTTGTGGGATGTGAGAAGTATGCCATGAATCATTTATAATAAATACATTGGTACGACTGAAAACAAACGGTTTCTTGTCGTGGCTCTGTGACCAGGCCATTTTACATGCATACCACAACTTAATGCAACTTATTAACGTATATTTCGCAACAAAAGTTCGTGTATTATTCTCGAGTGTAACCGGCGTCATCTCATTGTTTGGCAAGGGGTCTATATATATATATATATATATATATATATATATATATATATATATATATATATTTATATATATATATATATATTGTTTGGCAAGGGGTCTATATATATATATATATATATATATATATATATCTGGGGAAACCCCCTTCCCCCCCCCCCTCCCGTCTACGGCTCCGCGCCTTCGACGCTCTCGTTTGATGAGTTCCGTTTACATGAAATTTCGATTCCTCCCCCCCCCCCCCCCCCCCCATCCGCTAATCATGCTGGCTACGGGCCTGAAATTATATACAATATTCATAAGTTAGACCAAACATCAAATTAGGATCGTATCGGGTTGCATGTGTCTACCACTCTGGAAAAGTTGCTGCACTTTATGTTATATATAATCATGTACGTTATAAAAACGTGTGATACTTGCATATCATATGGGTATATAGGACTTCTCCCTGTACTTGTAAATGTGTATCAAAGTGCTGATGGTATCGCTAACGATCTCGACCAATGTTCAAAATACAAAATAGTAACCAAACACTATTGTACATACAGATATATGTTTACTTCAAACTGATCTTCATGTAAAGAAGCATCTGAATTCTTCAAAACAAACAACAAAAACAGTATGTCAACTTTTACTTCCGCGTTCACATGTGATGTCAAACTTTGAGCCGCGTTTACTCGGTTTCCGACGTCTGCTAAGTTGTAGGTTTTGTTGGGAGTTTTAGAGGGAAGGGGAGGCATATTTGATTAAATTTTGACTACTGATACATGTGGAGAATTAAACATCACTGGAAATCCGCGTGAGTATTTAACTATAATTCTAATTGTTAAAAGTAAAAAAACACATTCCACTAAAGTTAATTTTATTGTATGAATCTTTTAATTTTGCGTTGTTAAAATACCCTTGACAGGCAGGCGGCTCCAGAGACTTCGTCTAAGTTACTGTTTCACTGCTTTTGGTCTCAAACCATTCCGATCTAAACTTTAGTA
This sequence comes from Gigantopelta aegis, assembly GCF_016097555.1. Taxonomy (NCBI): domain Eukaryota; kingdom Metazoa; phylum Mollusca; class Gastropoda; order Neomphalida; family Peltospiridae; genus Gigantopelta; species Gigantopelta aegis. The sequence continues at coordinate 52,017,052 of NC_054706.1, forward strand.
GACCGTTTTTCGCAGGCATTTTAACATCTTATACGAAATGTGTACGTTAGTCGCTAGAGATTCACAGCTCCTACGAAGCTAATCACGACGCTCATGACAACTGTCGAGCATGCCCCCCAATTTGTATATAGCCTCGATACCGTCCAATTCGGCAAGGGACGGTACTCTTCGCGCACATGCGCAATGGGAATGTGAAAGAGGTCTATTATCAGTGTCTTGTTAATACTAAAAGGCTCTTGTTGATAGTCTGTTTGCAGAATTACTCTTATGAAAAAGTATAATTATATATTAAAATATTTGCGTTTTTTTAGTTGTTGAGTATATAAATTATGATGCCACATATTGTTGTACGGTAGTTACTTAGATGTGACTTGCTAGTGTGTGCGTGTGTAATTTAGCAGAGACGTGTTCAAGGGGTGGGTTTCGGGGGTCAAAATTATCCCACCCTCACTTTTCGCTCAAGAACATTTTCTTCTTTTTTTACTTCATTTTATGGGGGAGCATGTCTTGACCCTTCCCCTATAAACGTCGCTCGGCACAGTTCGGGGGGGTGGGGGGTGGGGTGGGGGGGAGCATGTCTTGACCCTTCCCCTATAAACGTCTCTCGGCACAGTTCGGGGGGGGGGGAGCATGTCTTGACCCTTCCCCTATAAACGTCGCTCGCCACACTTCGGAGGATGGGTTAATGTCTTGATCCTTCCCCCATAAACGTCGCTTGCCACAGTTCTGGGGGAGCATGTCTTGACCCTTCCCGCTATAAAGATCGCCCGCCACAGTTCGGGGGATGGGTTAATGTCTTGACCCTTCCCCCTATAAACATCGCTTAACATAGCTCCCTCCCCTTGCTAAAATTCTTGCACACGCGCCTGTTTTGTAGTTTATAAGTACGTACACTGCACGAAGTACGATTTATTGAGGACCAATAAGCCACACACACTCTCTAGTATCAACAGTCGTTTGATGAAGTCAGGTTTTACCAACACCACTCGTCAGTTATTTCAAGATACATCAACAGTGTGTATCCTCTGTGTAGCTATTCTAGTGCACGGCACCGGCACGTGTAGTGTACGACTTGTTGGAATTTCAGCTCGAGAACTTGGCGCCTTGTTCACGTAGGCGTATATCTCCTCCAACAGAAATAGCATTAAGTATGAGTGTACAGTTGTTGTTTTTAAAAACCCGAAGGAATATGCATTTTTGGAATGGTTGGTTGAACGGAATGTAGCTCAGTGGTAGAACGTTTGCTTGGGCTTACTAATGAGCAGGACTTACCACCACCCCTCCCCTTCCATCTCTCTCTCTCTCTCTCTCTCTCTCTCTCTCTCTCTCTCTCTCTCTCTCTCTCTCTCTCTCTCTCTCTCTCTCTCTCTCTCTCTCTCTCTCTCTCTCTCTCTCTCCTCTCTCTCTCTCTCTCTCTCTCTCTCTCTCTCTCTCTCTCTCTCTCTCTCTCTCTCTCTCTCTCTCTCTCTCTCTCTCTCTGTTTTTTAGGAATTGCGTATAAATAAAAGAAAGACCCAGTGGTGCTAATTAGAAGGTTTGTTTCATCCATATTAAATTAAGTGTCATAAATACCGTATGTTTTGACATCAACAAACCGTAGATTTATCAACTGAAAATGTGCTGAGGTGTTAAAATGTAAAGAGTAAATGTAGCTCCCCATCCATGAAAGCTATGTTAATAAAATAGATAAATAAATATATATTGTGTTACAACAGAAAAATTAACAGAAATTGTTGTCGAGAAAGTAATATTATGCAATCTATGACCATGGTACTTTAAGTTCAACACGGTTCGATAAGACTCAAACGAAGTGCATTCCCCTTTACCGCCAGGTGGCCACGTGCAATGTCCGATTAAGATACCGGAAGACTGCACTGTTCCACTGCCGGTTACATAATGGCTTCTGTTATTCATTCAACCGAAAATTCCCACATTGCCCTGCCTGCTTTAACTCTGTCATAGGCATTGGTATATAGCCCGAGTACATCTGGAAATTATGTTGGAACTCTACGTAAAGTGCAGTGTCGCGAAATAAAAGGCAAGACTGAATGAAACAGGCTGTTAACCAATATTGTATATCACATAATCACGGTATCCCACTGTTTGAGAAAGGTCACACGATACCTTTCGGAAATGTGACGTACTCGGAAACATATATATGTCAGATAAGAATATTTAACAGGGTAAGTTCAGCCAGCTTTGTATAACAAAGGCCGTGGTATGTACTATCCTGTCTGTGGGTGGTGTAGTCCGGTTTAGGAAGTAGTTCTTCATTACAAAATGACAAAATATTGAAATGCTCTTTCAAAACTTTCTTTATTGTTCACAAATAGGATGACCTCTGTGGTATTTAAATAATCTTCTTTTTTTAAGGTACTTTTTATGTTTAGTACTAAATGATAACAACCGTGCATGTGGTATGTTACCACTTACATAAAAGGAAAATGAGATGGTGCTCTGGCTTATGGATGGATAACTCAGAATTTTTATTGTCAACTTATATTGATTTTTTGTTTTTGCATGGTATTTACCAAGCGACTGTACTTCTTAAAAATACCAGTCACATAGCTCTCTCAACGTTATCGAATATATTGATTTTTGGTTTTTGCATGGTATTTACCAAGCGACTGTACTTCTTAAAAATACCAGTCACATAGCTTTCTCAACGTTATCGAATATATTGATTTTTTGTTTTTGCATGGTATTTACCAAGCGGCTGTACTTCTTAAAAATACCAGTCACATAGCTCTCTCAACGTTATCGAATATATTGATTTTTTGTTTTTGCATGGTATTTACCAAGCGGCTGTACTTCTTAAAAATACCAGTCACATAGCTCTCTCAGCGTTATCGAATATATTATTAAAAAGTAAATGGTGCTGTGCAACCTTGATAGCGAACATATACACTCTTATTATAAATGTAGCTATGTTTGTGTTTTGCATTAGTAAATAATAGGGGCAGGACGTAAAACGCTCGCCTGAGATGAGGTCGGTCTAGGATCGATCACCGTCTGTGGACCTATTAGGATATTTCTCGTTCCAGCCAGTGCACCACATCTGATATATCAAAGGTCGTGGTATGTGTTATGCTGTCTGTGGGATGGTGTATAAAAACTATTCCTGGAAAAATGTATCGGGTCTTCTATCTAAGACTATATATTCAAATTACCAAATGTCTGACATCCAATAGCCGATGGTTAATAAATAAATGTGCTCTAGTGGTGTCGTTCAACAAAACAACTTTAACTTTTTTTAATAAACAATATGATATGATGGTTAGGTGAGATTGTAGCTTTAAGAACGCACCTTAGGATAGTCGTTAGAATGAACTTGCAATAACCTGAATGGTGATGAGGTGATATTGTAGCTTTAAGAACGCATCTTAGGATAGTCGTTAGAATGAACTTGCAATAACCTGAATGGTGATGAGGTGATATTGTAGCTTTAAGAACGCACCTTAGGATAGTCGTTAGAATGAACTTGCAATAACCTGAATGGTGATGAGGTGATATTGTAGCTTTAAGAACGCACCTTAGGATAGTCGTTAGAATGAACTTGCAATAACCTGAATGGTGATGAGGTGATATTGTAGCTTTAAGAACGCGCCTTAGGATAGTCGTTAGAATGAACTTGCAATAACCTGAATGGTGATGAGGTGATATTGTAGCTTTAAGAACACGCCTTAGGATAGTCGTTAGAATGAACTTGCAATAACCTGAATGGTGATGAGGTGATATTGTAGCTTTAAGAACGCACCTTAGGATAGTCGTTAGAATGAACTTGCAATAACCTGAATGGTGATGAGGTGATATTGTAGCTTTAAGAACGCACCTTAGGATAGTCGTTAGAATGAACTTGCAATAACCTGAATGGTGATGAGGTGATATTGTAGCTTTAAGAACGCACCTTAGGATAGTCGTTAAAATGAACTTGCAATAACCTGAATGGTGATGAGGTGATATTGTAGCTTCAAGAAGACACCTTCGGGTAGTTGTTAGAATGGACTTGCAATAACCTGAATGGTGATGAGGTGATATTGTAGCTTTAATAACACGCCTTAGGATAGTCGTTAGAATGAACTTGCAATAACCTGAATGGTGATGAGGTGATATTGTAGCTTTAAGAACGCACCTTAGGATAGTCGTTAGAATGAACTTGCAATAACCTGAATGGTGATGAGGTGATATTGTAGCTTTAAGAACGCACCTTAGGATAGTCGTTAGAATGAACTTGCAATAACCTGAATGGTGATGAGGTGATATTGTAGCTTTAAGAACGCACCTTAGGATAGTCGTTAGAATGAACTTGCAATAACCTGAATGGTGATGAGGTGATATTGTAGCTTTAAGAAGACACCTTCGGGTAGTCGTTAGAATGGACTTGCAATAACCTGAATGGTGATGAGGTGATATTGTAGCTTTAAGAACACGTCTTAGGATAGTCGTTAGAATGAACTTGCAATAACCTGAATGGTGATGAGGTGATATTGTAGCTTTAAGAACGCACCTTAGGATAGTCGTTAGAATGAACTTGCAATAACCTGAATGGTGATGAGGTGATATTGTAGCTTTAAGAACGCACCTTAGGATAGTCGTTAGAATGAACTTGCAATAACCTGAATGGTGATGAGGTGATATTGTAGCTTTAAGAACGCACCTTAGGATAGTCGTTAAAATGAACTTGCAATAACCTGAATGGTGATGAGGTGATATTGTAGCTTCAAGAAGACACCTTCGGGTAGTTGTTAGAATGGACTTGCAATAACCTGAATGGTGATGAGGTGATATTGTAGCTTTAAGAACACGCCTTAGGATAGTCGTTAGAATGAACTTGCAATAACCTGAATGGTGATGAGGTGATATTGTAGCTTTAAGAACGCACCTTAGGATAGTCGTTAGAATGAACTTGCAATAACCTGAATGGTAATGAGGTGATATTGTAGCTTTAAGAACGCACCTTAGGATAGTCGTTAGAATGAACTTGCAATAACCTGAATGGTGATGAGGTGATATTGTAGTTTTAAGAACGCACCTTAGGATAGTCGTTAGAATGAACTTGCAATAACCTGAATGGTGATGAGGTGATATTGTAGCTTTAAGAACGCACCTTAGGATAGTCGTTAGAATGAACTTGCAATAACCTGAATGGTGATGAGGTGATATTGTAGCTTTAAGAACGCACCTTAGGATAGTCGTTAGAATGAACTTGCAATAACCTGAATGGTGATGAGGTGATATTGTAGCTTTAAGAACACGCCTTCGGGTAGTCGTTAGAATGAACTTGCAATAACCTGAATGGTGATGAGGTGATATTGTAGCTTTAAGAACACGTCTTAGGGTTGTCGTTAGAATGAACTTGCAATAACCTGAATGGTGATGAGGTGATATTGTAGCTTTAAGAACACACCTTAGGGTTAGTCGTTAAAATGAACTTGCAATAACCTGAATGGTGATGAGGTGATATTGTAGCTTTAAGAAGACACCTTCGGGTAGTCGTTAGAATGAACTTGCAATAACCTGAATGGTGATGAGGTGATATTGTAGCTTTAAGAACACACCTTAGGGCTAGTCATTAGAATAAACCTGCAATAACCAAAAAGTCTATATAAAACAGATGTCATCCATACGAGTCTCTGCTTGCCTTAAGTCAGAGGAGAGAGGCCAACTCCTCAATTTGTTTGTTTTTCTTTAATTCCACCAAGGGCCACGTTGGAGTGTTTCTTTGATGGTTGTGCAGGACGCCGCCACTCTCGTTGTGAAGTGTGTATCAAATGACCTGCGTGATTTAATATTAATAAGAACATACACCGCCAAGTGGCACGCGTATAACGGGTTAATGCAATACTGGGAACGTGTCTAATAGAATCAGATGTAGAAGCGAATGTCAAAGTTCGCGGTGTTACTGAAGACAAAAAAGAACAGAAAAGAACCAACATGATATTAGCCAACTCTCTTGTTTTTTACTTGTATCATCAAAGATTCAAACTCAAGACAATTGTAACACAGAAAAGAACCCACGTGATATTAGCCAACTAGTTTATTTATTTTTCTTTTTTTCTTTTTGCTCTTGTATCATCAAGGGTTCAAACTCTCTGTTCTGAGTACGAAATATAATTATTTTAGCTGTCTGAACAAAGATGTGGGGGTTTTTAAATTCAAATTCAAATTCTTGATTGCTTTAAGTTTTCACAACTTTTTGGCATTATTCAAACATAAATATATGAATGAATGAATTCATTCATTCATTCATTAAAGTTAAAGGTTGTTTTGTTTAACGACACCATTAGAGCACATCAGCTATTGGATGTCAAACATTTGGTAATTTCACATACAGTACTAGAGAGGAATGACTGAATGGATAAATGAATGAATGAATGTATATTTTAATGAATGAATGAATCATTCAGAATGAATGTTTAAAGACACCTCAGCATGGAAAATCATCGGCTATTGGATGTTAAACTAAGGTAAATGTGAAAATGAAGTGATGATCAATATTAATGTACAAATTCAAAAGTTAAACTAAAACACAGATTAAAGAACTGTGCACAATTATAAATATCACGGGTCAGAACATAAACATATGAGGAAAATACTGCAACGGAGAATGATGGAGAGTGATCTACCTTATGAGCATAAATCGATGGATTAACTGCAGCATAGACTAACATTCAGTACTGTTATTACCTGTCAGCACTTCCCACAGGCAGAACAGTACATACCACAGTCAGGAATGTGATTTTTATCTGATTTTAGCCTTTTTTTGCATAAAACTATTTCAGCAAAATAAATTAGATTTGATTTGAAATGCTCGAGACTGACTTTAATATATGAATAGTATAGAGATTTCAAGTTTTAAAAGATCATTTGAGCTTTTAATTTGAAATGAGTATCGCATCATTGTACAGTATTTGATATACAAGTCACGGGGGATTGGTTGGCTCGCAAAATAAACCAGTGGGTCCATTGGGGTGGGGATTAAATTCTACAGCCAACCACACCCCAAGTGGAAGATGTATCCATGATCTGCTCAATCTTTAATATTATGTTAAATATGTTGGCACCAACAGGAAGTGGCTTATAGTTCAATATTAAAGTTTGTGTTTCATTTCAATTACATCGTTTACATCTCCAACCAACTTGAATGTTTTTAAAGTGCAGTTAATACTGGAAATAAAACTTGAAAAATCTTCTACTCTGTATCACGAAAGCCAGATTCCAGGGTTGAATGAAAAAATAACATGAAGATAAATGAATGCTATTTTAGATATGGATACACACAGTTTCCAGATTTAGCAACTGGAAATCGTTTTTAACTCCTGGCAAAAGAAGAGTTCCCGCAGTTTATCAACATATTCTTAATCTGGCTTCATGCTTTAAAAATAAATAACATAAAAAATAAAGTAAAAACATTTAAGAGTCAGATTAAAGGCTTTAATATTTATAGTGGCATTAGTACAAGCAGCATGTAAAATTTGGAAACTCTTCTGAAGTCTAGAGTCGCTTCATAAACGTTTCTAAGCTAGACTTTCTATGAAGTGGTAATATTGCCATTTTATAATTTAATAAGTTTACCAGTTACTTATTTTCTCTTCTTATAATTATCAAATCCCTGATATGGGTACTATGACTTATGACTTAGCCTGGTTTTCATAAAACCAGTCGCAGGTTGCTCTATCGACGAAGACTAGTGCAGGTCAGGTCATAGGGTTGAACGTGCACATTCAGAGCAAGCTGTTGTAGCGCACGCCTGTCATGGGCGCATGATTAGATCCAAAGTATAAAAAAATAGCGTAGTTTTCATGAGGTAACTTGGCGTATAATTTGGAACGTTTCATCAAAACGAAATGGAGCTATTTGAGTAATGTTGACTTTGTTTGCCGAATTGTAGCTCTTAACCGATGTAGATGAAAGACATCTTTATGGGGACCGGCCTCGGTGGCGTAGTGGTTAGGCCATCGGTCTACAGGCTGGTAGGTACTGGGTTCGGATCCCAGTCGAGGCATGGGATTTTTAATCCAGATACCGACTCCAAACCCTGAGTGAGTGCGCCGCAAGGCTCATTGGGTAGGTGTAAACCACTTGCACCGACCAGTGATCCATAACTGGTTCAACAAAGGCCATGGCTTGTGCTATCCTGCCTGTGGGAAGCGCAAATAAAAGATCCTTTGCTGCTAATCGGAAAGAGTAGCCCATGTAGTGGCGACAGCGGGTTTTCTCTCAAAATATGTGTGGTCCTTAACCATATGTCTGACGCCATATAACCGTAAATAAACTGTGTTGAGTGCGTCGTTAAATAAAACATTTCTTTCTTTCTTTTTATATCTTTATGGGAATACAGTCGCAGATGGTCTGAGTCGGTGTGTATCGATCTGCGTCCGTTGCAGATTTTATGGAACCCAGCTGAGTGTTCAGCGACAACGACCGACGCCAACGTTCGCGAACAAATTAACTGGTCTCCGATTATGTCATTTGGTTTAACGTGGAGCGCATAAACCAGCCTAGAGACCGTTTTCCTGCTTGGTCTGGCCTCAGATTACAGTTATCTTCCCATTTGGTTGTCCAAAATCCGGAAATTTGACCGCGCAAGTAGTCTGCTGTTTGACTGTGATTATTTCATGGCAGACAGCTATGAAGTGGCAACTGTTTGACTGAACTGACAGGGGATAGCATGTAGTTTGTAAACATGTGTAACTTGCTGACATTGAAGACTTGTTTGTGGTAATTCCGGCCCATGCAAAAGTAGTGCTTTTTGTGTAAAATGGGTGTACTCCGGCCTGGTTTAGAGGGTGGGTCTGTTTAAACCAATATGCTGGGAGAAAGAGCTGGACAACAGGGGTTGTCCTTTTCAGGATATGTGTCCCCCATGCAAGCAAAGGTACATACAAAACTTCACGGGCCTGCTGATATTAATAAAAATGTTATAGCCACTAAGGCTATATAGAAACATATAGCGAAATTAATTGTGGTCTGAGGCCGTCTGCCTGCACTCGGCTCAGGCTTTTAGAAAATATATTTTCGTATCACAATTCGGTCACGAGGATTTAGCGATTAGTTTTGTTAACGCACGTTTGAGGATGCGGTATTGACTTGGCTGGCATTGCTCTGTAACTATTCAGGTCATCCTGCTGGAGTTATTTTTAATGTCCTTTCAGTAATTCTACCAACACTGGTGGTATCTTTTCAGTGGAAAGACATCCCTGGGTAGTATTTGGCCAGGTCCTTTTAACGTGTATGGATGAAGGTCAATTCGTGTTGATTGCCTGAAACAAAAAGCGTCAGAAGTGGGGAGGCAGGAGGCACTGACATTCTACTGAGAAGTTTACCCACCCTTCCCATTTGAAAGGCGAATTAATATATAATCGGCCCAGCAGTCTTATGACGGCTAGGGGCGGGACGTAGCCTAGTGGTAAAGCGCTCGCTTGATGCGTGGTCGATCTAGGATCGATGCCCGTCGGTGGGCCCATTGGGCTATTTCTCGTTCCAGCCAGTGCACCATGACTGGTATATCATATGGCCGTAGCATGTGCGATCCTGTCTGTGGGGTGGTGCATATAAAAGATCCCTTGCTACTAATGTAGCGGGTTTTCTTCTCTAAGAATATATGTCAAAATTACCAAATGTCTGACATCCAATAGCCGATGGTTAATATATCAATTTGCTCTAGTGGTGTCGTTAAACAAAACAAACTTTTCTTATGACGCCTATGTAAAGAGCACCCTTCCCCGTCACCTACCCTTCCCTCAAATGTGGACAGGTTGCAGGTCAAGAATCTTCTCTATGAATAGCTCGATTTAATGTCAGACCCCTTCCACCCATTGGTGACATCATGTTGATTTTGGTTTCACCGTATCTACATTTGTGTGTACGTGTTATATCTTAAATTTAATACAGAAAATGTCCGCAAAAATAAATTTGCGCCGCAGAAAGTATGATTTGTCCTAGTCGACATTTGTTCGAGTAGGATGGTGGAATTGTGTTGTTCGGTTACACCTTTACAGCTCTCGTCTCGTTTTTATGTTTTGATGCAAAGCAGCAATACTCTGTTGGAGTGGTTGTTGTAAACACGTCTTGTAGTGAATTATTTCAGTGGTAAACAATTCCAGATCGATTCCAGAAGTATTTCCTGTGTTACATGCAGCAGGTATCTGTATATGGGTCACGAAACGGGCGTTTAGCCTGTACTTACAGATTAGTGGTTCTTGAAATAGTCCCCATACGAGCCGATTTCTGATCCAAAGATCCTACACCTCCACCCTTTTAATGCAAAAGTATCCGTTTTTACCATTATTTTTCATTAACATGGCACCTCTACCCACTCTGTATACGCCTGTATATAATGGGTCGTATTATGGTATGGCGTTGTCCGTCCGACCGTCCGTCCGTCCGTCTGTTAACCTTTTCTTGTCCGTACCATATCTTGCACAGAGATGCATACAGGACCATAAAACCTCACATGTAGGAACAACTTGGGATGGCGGGGTGTCGCATATTATTACTAAGTCACTGTGACCTATTTTCACGGTCTACTGCACATAACAGTAAATCCGTGTCCAGACCATATCTTGCATACAGATCCATACAGGGCCATCAAACCTCACATGTAGGAACAACTTGGGATGGCGGTGTGTTGCGTACTATTACTAGGTCACTGTGACCTACCTTTCACGGTCTACTGCACATTACAGTAAATTCTTGTCCGGACCATATTTTGCATACATATGCATACAGGACCATCAAACCTCACATGTAGAAACAACTTGTGATGACGGCGTGTCGCGTACTGTTACTTGGTCACTGTGACCTATTTTTCACGGTCTACTGTACATAACAGTAAATCCTTGTCCGGACAATATGTTGCATATAGATCCATATAGGGTCATCAAACCTCACATGTAGGAACAACTTGGGATGGTGGTGTGTCACCTACAATTACTAGGTCACTGTGTTACAAATAAATCAAATAATTTGTCTATATTCTGAACATCATAGGAAAATCTTGTTCGGCCTTTGAAGAAAATGCTAAACAAAATTTCCCTTTCTAATAAAGAACAATAACTTCATTAATCAGACAGCACCTTCTCCAATGGATACAGTATCATCAGTAGTTGGTCCAAAACAAACCGTTCATCCATCCCGTTGCAAACATTTCACATAATTAGAATTGAATCATACCCGTAACATATTCATTAATATCTATGGTTTTCAGTCAAACTCATGACGGGTGTATCGTGTAACTCACCGGTACTCTTGTTTCATAGTAAGATCTGCATGCCAGCGTTGTTTGCTGCATCCCGTGAATCATCACCAGCTATGTATTTAATTGTGAACATACAGTAAAATATCGCTTTACACACATATTTCCTTTGTTTTTTAGAACAGCCCTGATATCTATCAGCATATGTTATTGGCAGATGTAGAACCGACGGGAGCCTGTGGAAAAACCATATTTTTCTCTCTTCCACACCCACTATGACTACAGAATGTTTCTTGTAAAGATTGTATCAAGTTTCTGACTAACAGATCGTTTTCAACGACTAAAATAGTAGTTTTTACATTAATATATAATATTATATTGTTCTTGTTCAGCATACATGTATCTGTGTGCGTCCAATGTGTTTTTGGTCGACTCGTCCTAATGTTGGTGATGTCTTGAACTTCATTTTACTTCGTAATATATCAATGTTTATACAACAGGAGGTAAAATTCATTTAGACTTGCTACGAATTTTAAGACGACCAGAAACACTTAGTGTGTACAGACACTGATTTTCTAAGCAAGAAAATATATTTATCCTGCAACCACTGTTTCTATTGACAGATTATAATGAACGATTAATGCAAAGTTATTATGCGTGTGACATCACATGAATATCTACACTACAAAATCGCTAATTTGACCTCTAGGTTGTCGTACAATGTAGGTGAAATAACAGGAATAACAACTTTCCCCCTTAATTTGTATGGACTGCATTCTTACCTTTACAGGATGAAGCCCATATCCTACGTCGTTAACTAGTTATTATCTATCTAATATGTACTCTAAGTCTTTCAAAAGGCTCTATTAGTTTTAAAAAACATCTTATAATAGCAAACTCAGGTCATATTTCTGTTTAGAATATTGGTTATTTCACAGTGTGATTTATCTCTGTCGGTGAAGCGCTCGCCTGAGGTGCCTGTGTCTTAGGATCAAATCTCCTCGGTGGTCCCATTCTCTGATTTGTGTTTTCTTATCCCCGTCTCTGCTTCACGACTGGTCTGTGGGAAACTGAATATACAAGATCCCTTACTGTTAATGGAAAAAAATAGACAGAGGGTTTCCTTTAAGAAGATATAAATTAACAGAATTAACAAAGGTCTGACATTCAATAGCCGATATTAATAATGATATCCTCAAGTTATGTTAAACAAAGCAAACTTTATTTGCGACAGCATAATATGCCCTATCCCAGAGTAATAGTCATTTTAGATCCGCCCCTGTTTTCACAAATCAACTTAAGAAGATTAATATCAGGTAGCATATTTCTGTGTATACACTATTTATGAACCCAGTCAAGGCACTTTAAAACAACCACCACATTACAACGCGGCAGTGTTTTCGCTTCTTTCTTTTTTTTTCCCTTTTCTTTCTTATCGTTTTGTTATGACCTGATTGGAATCGCAGCTCGGCGGCTTGGAAACCTTCTGTTTGGCACCACGCCACGTTCGTGCAGTTTGTGTAACAGGGAAATTTGTATCTCATGTACACACTAACTGAAATGGTTAACTTATTATACAGCATTAAATAAGACTAACACAACCTGATAATAGTTATGTTAAAGTGAACAGTTGGGTAATGGGGCGTATATCGAGGGCCCAGATAATCAGGGCGCAAGCATCAATGTCATCTTCAGTATTCTGAAATATCCAGTATTCAGAATCTCTTGTTTACGGGTTTTTGTTAGTCACAGATATTAGATATGACTGTTTTTAAGCTTCAACTAGGACAAATTCTTGGCACATTGCTTATCTATTAAAATGTAAGGCACGCCTAACCCGGGGACATCCTCCGAACTCCACACAAAATCTGATTATGGGATATGGATATAGATCGAGATCGAGAGTACTAGTATTATGTTTTATATGCTGAATCAGTATATATAATAATAGATGTTTGGAAAATACTTTCCATCCTCTGCAGCTATACATTTTAGACGGGTTTTTTTTCTTTCTAATACGCATTTAGTCTAGTCAATATACAGATGTCAGTATTTTATCTTTTGAAATTCTTAAAGGGACAGACCCTAGTTTTAACCCGTCAAAATTAACATTAAGTTTATTTCATCTACAAACCTGTAACACATTTGGATAAAGTTACAACTGAGTGAAACACGAGTCTGTGACTTTGAAATGGTGAAATAACCTCTAAAAATAGACTAAAATTCCAACTCCATAACTGTTACTTCTCAGACGCACGCGCGTTTTTTAAAATATGAGAAATGCATTTTGTGATATTAAAATATACCAGGATGACCAAAAACACTTCGAAAGTACGGAAATGGATAAACTAAACAATAAAATTTAAGTAAAGTATGATTTCGGTTATCAAAAAATGGCTGTAATAGTAAAACATATACCTTAGTGTTTAAAAACTAGGGTATGTCCCTTTAAATATGTTTGGGTTTTTTTAAGAATGACATATACGTTTGTTTTTCCAATGATTCTTATTTTGTCCTTGATGTGTAACATGCATGCATTTAATGTGAACAGTGCGTGTGTCTGGAATATTTGTAGTACAGGAAAATTATTATTCATTACTTTCGACTAGTTAGTAAACTAATGCGTTGTTTTAGGGGTGGCTTTTATATTTGTGGGTGAGGTGGGGGTATATTTTGAGGTTTGATGTTGTTTGTTTGTTGTTCTTTTTTCTTTCTTTTTTTCTTTTTTGGGTGGTGGGGGTGGGGTTTTTGTTTTGTTATTGATATTGTTTGTGTTTGTGTTTTTGGTTGTTAACTATGACGTAGTCGGTGTTTTTTGTTAGGATCTCTCTCTCTCTCTCTCTCTCTCTCTCTCTCTCTCTCTCTCTCTCTCTCTCTCTCTCTCTCTCTCTCTGAACAAAGTGGCTGTGAGCAATTTGAAAGATTTATTAAAATAATAGTACAAAAAAAAAAAAACTATCCGAATACAACCCCCGCAATAAATATATTAGAAAACGTTTGTGATTAAATGGTAATTCCAACTATTTATAACTCCATAAAGAATTTATCTTATATAATATTGTTTGTATGCTATATTTGGTATCTTATAGTGGGGAAAAGCTGAAGTAAAATGTCTGCCTGCAATAAGACATATTTAGTCAGCTGTCGTATTATTGCATGATAAATTATCCTTATTAAATCACGAATAGAAGGGGTTAGGGAGAAACTATAGTTACGAAACCGGACAGACGAATTGTTATTATTATAGTGTTTGTAATGCAAGACTCAGACTACCAACTGTCACGACGGAGTTGGCCAACTCGCCGATCTCTTTGATTCCTACGACTGTCCAGTCAAGAGAGAGAGAGAGAGAGAGAGAGAGAGAGAGAGAGAGAGAGAGAGAGAGAGAGAGAGAGAGAGAGAGAGAGAGAGAGAGAGAGAGAGGTGGTGGCGGCGACACAGAGAGGAGACTACAGAGAGAGGGGGAGTGGCGAAAGAGAGAGGGGCCGACACAGAGAGACAGGCAGGCAGGCAGGCAGGCAGGCAGGCAGGCAGACAGACAGACAGACAGACAGACAAAGAGGGACAGACAGAACAATGAAACTTCCCAAAGTCAGGATAGAACCTGTAGATCGGCATTTGATGTATTGGGTGTTACGGGGGAAAAAATCCAAGTTTATATAGACCAATTAATTCTACAACCAGGTTGAGTGAGAGAGAGAGAGAGAGAGAGAGAGAGAGAGAGAGAGAGAGAGAGAGAGAGAGAGAGAGAGAGAGAGAGAGAGAGAGAGAGAGCGCCATAACCATATACCACGAAGGTTTCGAACACGCCTGTCTCGGGCTTAACCTCTGACTTCGCCAGTGACTAAGAAGTCCGGGTCAGGAGGGGGGACGGCTAGTCTGAACACTTTTTTAAAAACTCGATTCAACACCTACGACCGATTAGTTGTTAAACATAGCGTACCCGTCGGGAGTTGGGGAATTACATCGCAACTGTCTAGTTGGCCAATTCCGTCGTGACATTTGATAGTCTGAGAAGAGCACCAGGCGGCGTTTTCGACAGTCGTCTGCTTATCAAGTCGTTAATGCTAGTCTCATAACAGACGATTACAGTCGTCCAATCTCATGGCGACATCTTTGGACTTCTGAAATGCCGGATCATGGCATATCTATCTCGACTGCAAGTGTAGGGAACCTACATCTGCAGTAATGAATATTGAGCAAATCTAAACACTGAACAGCTCCGCAACAAAGCAGTCCTTTCAGCAAAGACTTTGTTGAAAGTAATATGTATTTCACAAATGGTATTAGAAGTAAAACTCGCTGCAATTTTCTCATTAAAAAAACCTCCAGCAGTGCACACAGACCGCCATATCTAGTTGTCTGAGTAATAGCAACATTCCGATGCATTTGTAAACATTCACATAGATGTTCTTGAATACACACTAAGATAAAAAGGTTTAGCAATTTGGTAAGTGTGCTTAAATAAAAGAAACCTCGGTACTTTTAATGTCAAATCAAACACTGGATTGAACTGATGAATCATCATATTTTGTCAGGAGATTTTCAATACAAAATAAAATGCGTAATTGTCATGTTAATGAATGTTGCTTGGGGTTCAAGTATAATGCAATAGTACCAAATTGTTAAACTTTTTTTTTGGCCTTAGTATAGTAAACCAGCTTCCTATACTACGAATGTCATTTAAATTTACAGACCCATTTTTGGTACGGATGAGCGCAAAACACAGAACTGTCTCTTTTTGTTATTTTTAACAACACGAGCGTTTGGAATACTTTTAGTACAGGAAAACATAATTATGACTCATTACATTCGATTAGTAAAATACTGCGGGTTTTTAGTGGTGTGTGTGTGTGTGTGTGTGTGTGTGTGTGTCTGTGTGTGTCTGTGTGTCTGTATGTGTGTGTGTGTGTGTGTGCTGTGTGTGTGTGTGTCTGTCTGTGTGTGTGTGTGTGTGTATATATATGTGTGTGTGTCTGTGTGTGTGTGTCTGTGTCTGTGTCTGTGTGTCTATGTCTGTGTGTGTGACTGTGTGTGTGTGTGTCTGTGTGTGTGTGTATGTGTGCATGTCTGTGTCTGTGTGTGTGTATGTGTTTGTGTGTGTGTCTGTGTGTCTGTGTGTGTGTGTCTGTGTGTGTGTTTGTGTCTGTGTGTGTGGTGTGTGTGTGTGGTGTGTGTGTGTGTGTGTGTGTCTGTGTGTGTGGTGTATGTGTAGGTGTGGTGTGTGTGTGTGTCTGTGTGTATGTGTGTGTGGGTGTGGTATGTGTGTGTGGTGTGTGTGTGTGTGTGTGGTGTGTGTGTGTGTGGTATATGTGTGTGTGTGGTGTGTGTGTGTGTGTGTGTGTGTGTGGTGTGTGTGGGTGTATTTGGAGTTAAAGTCCCAGTCCCAGTTTAGACTTACATCTACGGAACAAAAAGTATTCCTAGCTCATAACCGGAGTGCGTGTGTGAGGGGGGGGGGGGGGGGGGGGGGGGGTGCGGTTAAAATCAAGGTAAAGTATTATAACATGTAAGATCACTTTTTATTTTCTGTGCCCCCGCACACTGGCTAGGTATGGCTAAACTTTAGTTTCATGACACACTGTTTAATCAACGGTTGTAGAAAGTGTCTACATAGATGAAAATTAATACTTCCTAAGATTAAATCTTCCGGAAAGAAAAAACATAGAGGGTTGGGGGTGCGGGTTTACAGGGTTTTAGAATACCTTTATGGCTATTTTAGATTCCTCTGTATCCGCCGCAAGAGCACGCACTTTAACCAGATTGTTTTATTTATAAATAAAGACTTGGTATGTTGAAATTTCTTTGCAGACAACGTATGATAAGTTCTGCGTGCGTCACGCCACGATTGTTTACCGTGTGTTTCTGAGTTTATGTAATACAGACACGCAATACACCAACATGTGCAACTCGCCCCAGAACGAGAAGCAAATGAGGCAAACGTGTACACTACAGAACAGATTTCTACTGCTTCTTCTTCTTACAAAGTTGGCCAAGCGTTATTCAATATTGGACGCGTCTGGAAAAGCCAGGCAGGAGTTGTTTGGATCCGTTTCGCTTGTTTTGCTAACATTTTCTCTACCTCCTAACTGATTGATAGAGAGAGTGGCCAGTGTCACTCACTAATAACATGTTGAATGCTACACTGTTTGACATTTATCCGATGTCTTTAGATAATAGGTTTTAAAAAAAGAAAGACCTTGAGCGTTGTTATTGTTGTTGATTTTGTTATTGTTGTTGTTGTTGTTGTTGGTCAACTTCTTCTTCTTTTTCTTTTCTTCGTCTTCTTTTTTCTCTTCTTCTTTCATATGCATACGTTTTTTGACACACAATGGCCAATACATTTTTCATGTTCGAGTCTCATTATATATTAATTAATTCTTCATGGTGTTCTTCTGTTCATCCTTTATCTTCATATATTTCCCTTACTTCTTCTTTTCGCTTCACTATTTGCTCTCCGTTCTCTTCTTCCGCCTCCGTCTACTTATTTTTCTTATTTTCTCCTAGTCTTCCATTTTCCTTCTCTCCATTGTCGCATCACCTGCTCCTCGTTCTTTTCTTTTTTTTCTTGTTAGAAAGTATTTTTGTTAAGAACTAGTTCGAAATAACTAATATACCAAGGCCGATAATACATTAGTTAGATATTAGACTTACCATTATAACAAGGTTATTCAAAGTTCACACTATTCGGAATTGTCATAGGTTTAGTGCCAATATCCAAATGGAAATACTGCAAAAGACATGATTTGAACTTGCTTCATGGTCACACTGTAGATCGCTGCTACAGATACTTCTAACCAAAGACAATGAATAAATCGTGTTGTACAGTAGAGTGAATTCCAAGAGCTAGTCAACAGAACAAGCAGGATTATTTATTGCATACCATCCAATTGTCGCGTGCCAAGAAATGCAAAATTAGGTAGACAAGTAAAAGAAGGAAACAAAAGTCAGCAATATGCCGGGAAGTCAAACCCATTAAAAGGAATCACTTCAACACCAGCTGGAATACCCATACGAGGTTGCAAAATGTAATCAGGATGACTTAGGAACCCTGGACAGAGCACAAGTAATCATCGGCAATGCTGTCTCCTCTGTCCTCTCTAGACTCAAGATTTCCCAATACCGATGAATGTCCCTGTGGTACAGACTCACAGACAGCAGAACACATAGGTTAGTGTTGCCAGATCCATCTTAGAGCGCCTTGAGATTGAACAAACTTTACCAATTGTAGAAAATCCAAATGAAAAAACGTTGGTGACCGACGGCGTCCCATCGGCAAACACATGAAAACCATAATAAACGTGAAATCTGAAATATGGCCTTGAGAACTCTAGAGTCTAGAACTATTTTATTTGTACTTTAAATAAATGGATTATGGTACCAAAAACGCATCTTTAATGGACGTCATTTAACAACTTAAGCTCTCTAAATTTTTAAGACAAAAAACAATTAAACATGAATTAATTTATTATTTTTCCACTGACAATAATATTTTGCGCGTGTCAAACATTAATTCATTCATTAAACCATGTATGTATTTATTCATTCGTTCATTCATTTATCCATGCCTGCATGCATTCATCCATAGAACTAAAGGTGATTTCGCATTCTACAAACTATATTTTGAGAATAGGAACCAAAAGTATGCTTGATTTTTATAAAATGTTTTAAGGCTTATGAGAATTTAGGACATTGGTTGATTTACACTGATTTTAACCACGAGTGAATAAAACCCATGTTCACTGGACAGGTGGTAAACGCTAGTTGTGGTTTATGGTCGAGGTACGTTGATTAGCTAAGTACAACAGACAGCCAGTTTCCTTCTGGATTCGTCGTACTCACCTGTCGTGCTTTAAACAGACAAAAACGCTGCTTCTTATTCAGAGCTACAGATAACCCAGACGCGTTCATCAATCAGAATCAGAAACTAAATAACTTGCTGAGATTTGAGATTTTGGCCACGGAAAATCTAAGGTTCCAAAAAACAAAGATGGACGGACGGATTATGTGGCTGGCCGGTTGGTTAGATAGATGGATGGATGGATGGATGGATAGATGGATTGATGGATGGATGATTGGATGGATGGGAGATGATTGGATGTATGGATGGATGGATGGATGGATGGATTGAAGGATGGATGGATGGATGCACGAATGATGGGTGGATGGATTGATGGATGGATGATTGAATGATGGATGAATGGATGGAAAAATAATTTGATGAATGGATGGATGGTGTATGAATCTATGGATGGATAGATGGATATATGGATGAATGGATTGGTGGATTCACAGGACGGATGAATAGATGATTTGATGGATAGATGGATGAATGATTTGAAGAATGGATGGATGTGTGGATCTATTGCTCGATGTGTGTATGAATGGATGGATGGATGATGTGATGGATGGTGGGTGGTCATGTAGACGGATGGATGTTAATGTAGACGATGGATGATCTGGTAGAGGGTGGATTAACGGATGTGTGAATGGATGGGAGTTTAACTATAGGTAGATTTTGGCTGCCAAACCAACAACAAAATGAATTAACAAGTTTAATATATATAAGTAAAATCAGCTGAAGAGAATTCCCCTTCTCACACAAAATTTCATTTAGAAAGATTATGTTTCAGCATTTCAACACCGATATATACAGGCAATGAATTTGTTTCAGCTAGAACTCACCATTTTAATTATTAAGACATTAATAAATAAGAAAATCAATAATAAGAAGGGAAGGTTGAAATATTAATTGCAAATTACATATCTATGTTTTCTTGTTCTCTCATAGACATTTTGTATGCACGTAGCTTGTCTTATCAAATTTATTAAATGATAACGACCCCAAAAATAAAGTCAATCCATATCTATTTTTAAAAAATAATCAATTAAATTGTAATAAAACACTGACAGGTCTTTAAAAAATCTAACATAATTTATGTGTTACTGTGCTTGTTACTGGTTCTATTGCTGTTATTCAATCAATCAATTTATTTATTATGCCTAATCTGTAATCAGCCGTAGGCTAAAATGTACTAAATGCATTCCATGGTTATCAAAGTTTGTTTTCTTTAACGACACCACTAGAGCACATTGATGTATTAATCATCGGCTATTGGATGTCAAACATATGGTCATTTTGACACAGTCATAGAGAGGAAACCCGCTACATTTTTCCATTAGTAGCGAGGGATCCTTTATTTGCAGCATCCCACAGACAGGATAACACATACCACAGCCTTTGATATACTCGTCATGGAACGAGAAATAACCCAATGGGCCACTAACGGGGATCGATCCAAAACCGACCGCGCACCAAGCGAACGCTTACCACTGCGCTATATCCACCCCCTGCATGGTTATCAATGCAATACGATGTTACAAATATAATCTAAACAGAATATATATGGTACGAACTACATAAGAAAGGTGAACATACCAAACAAATGATTATACTTAATAAATAATAAAATATAACAATTGTAGTTGTTGTTGCTGCTGCTGTTGTTGCTGCTGCTGTTTTCTTTGTTTTGTTTTCTTCATATTATTGTTGTTGGTGTTCTGGTAGTTTTGTTCGTTTTATTATTGTTGTTTTGTTTATTTTGTCGTTGTTGCTGCTGCTGCCGGCCTCGGTGGCGCAGTGGTTAAGCCATCGTACTACAGGCTGGTAGGTACAGGGTTCGCAGCCCGGTACCGGCTCCAACCCAGAGCGAGTTCTTAAAGGCTCAGTGGGTAGGTGTAATGCCACTACACCCTCTTCTCTCTCACTAACCACTAACAATTAACAACTAACCCACTGTCCTGGACAGACAGCCCAGATAGCTGAGATGTGTACCCAGGACAGCGTGCTTGAACCTTAATTGGATATAAGCACGAAATGAATTAATTTTGCTGCTGCTGCTGTTGTTTTGATTCCAGTGTGAAAACTGGGAATAGCTGACTAATGATGAATTTCCACAGCCAGATATACACATTGTAGCTGAGCCTAGCTCGTACAGAAGATGACTAAAGGCGAAATGGATACTGTGTAAATATATTATATCCATCCTCGTTGTCGAAGGTGGAAACAAAATACTCGAAAACCGTAGCAGGAATCAGAAGGATTTGTAATGAAGGGACGTGTCTTGTGAACAATATACGTTGGTTTTGCTGTAGTTTTTGTGCAGATTTACATGTGATAGAATATAGGTAACGTTTGTCTTGTATTCAGAGACAGCGAGTGACACTTTATGTTCGCGAACTATTTGACTGGTTACTGGTGTGGTTATTTTGGTTTAACGTGAAGCACGTAAACTAGTCTAGCGAACGTGCCTGCTCGGTCTAGATAAATACATCCCTGTGCCAAATAGCATCACAATAATAAGGCCAGTAATTAGGAAATATGAGCACTTTTTTCAGATACTACAAATCAAATGCAATAATTACCATATTCATTCATTCATTCATTCATTCATTTTTTTAATCCTTTTAAATTATTTTAATTTTTTATATCCAGTTAAGATTTAAACACGACCCGTGAACGCTAGGGTTGAAGTCGGCGTTTGGAACCCAAACCTGCATGAACCAGACATTTAACGTGTTGGCTTCACCATTGCGTCATCAATTCCATTTACCATGTCATTGGCACCTATAATACCAGTAGATGTTGAATAAAACAATGTACTGAGGTGTCGTTAACCTAACATTCCTTTCCTTCTCCTTGTTATTTCTAAAACTGCTCTTAATCCAAACTTAATTTACCGATAAAATGCAAGGACTTGGTCCCCCAAGATTACCTCTCTGCTGTTACCATATCATGTTCCTCTCAACAATGCTACTTACGTCCTTCTAATGATGGCTCTTATCTGACAGTACTCCTCCGTGATACTTCCGTGTAATCTCGGTAAATCTACGGAAATTGTAGAGCCTGAATTTCGCACACCTGGTAACAGCAACCCTCTGAGCCTCGGCAGTGACTTGAGTACATTACGGACGCTGACCTTTGATTTTCTTTGGTCGTTTTAGGTTACCCCCGGGAGCGTGGCAGCTAGCGCACTCGGCCACGGTGACGTCATCGTGAAAATTGGCAACACCAACGCAATCAACTTGAGTCATTCGGAAGGTCAGGAACTGATCCTAACGGCGGGCAATTTGCTGCAGCTCACGATTAAGAAGTGAGTATAAAACTGTTTGGGTTTATGAAGTAAATATGACGTAGTACATTTTCGTAGATTTAAAGGCACCGACTCTCTAGTATTTAGGCATTATATTTTATACGTTGATATGAATTGTTATTTATACAACCCTCCTGTAAATTATCCTGGTACATATTATGTATCAATTATTATTATTATTTTAGTTTAGTTTATTTTCTATTTGTTGGGGTGGGTTTTTTTTTTAAATTATCCTCATAGAGTAAATACATTGGAACAGTTTCATTTTTAGGCAATGTAAAATATTGTTGAATATTGCAGCTTTTTTCCATTAAGTTAGACACTATTGATAATTTGGGTTTAAATTATCAATTTGGATAATTTCAATGTTTTTTATTTGATAGTCCTGGTGTTTACACTAGCTCAAAACGAAGTTTATTTGAAAGAGAAACGGTATATACTTCCAACACTAGAGTCAGTGACTTTAATGACAAGAATTAAAGATTAGCTATAGTTTATTTATTTATTAAAAAGGGTTTCTATTCATGTATGTATGTATGTATGTATTGATGTATGAATATCTATATATTGTATGTATGTCGAGGTTGACTTTTACATACATATATATTAACGCACTGGCGCAAGGGATAATTAAATCCTTTCTGGCCTCACAAATTGCCCCATGCCGTTGCTGGGACTCGAACCTGTGGCACCGAATCGCCGTCAAACCGCAGATCAACCACGATGCGCACTGAGCCATTGAGGCATCCATAAAAAGTATGCTGTATGACTACATGTATCTATATATTGTAGGTATGTCAGGTTTGACTATTACATACATGGATATTAACGCACTGGCGTAGAGGATAATTAAATCCTGCCGTGCATCACAAATTGTCTGATGCCGTTGCTGGGACTCGAAACTGTGGCGCCGAATTGCCCGCAACTTCGCAGGCTTGCCACGATACGTTCTGAGCTATCGAGACATCCTTAAACAGAGTGCTTTTTAGCTCAACCATATGCATGGGGCCTACACGCTACGCGGTTGATCTCACTCACGTGCATGAAACAGTGGGCAAACCTGGCACTGGCTAGTATGTATTGCTGTATGGATATCTATATACTGTATGTATGTCAGGTGTGACTATTATATGCATAGATATTAACGCACTGTATGTATTGATGTATGAATATCTGTATATTGTACGTTTGTCGAGGTTGACTGTTACATACATATATATTAACGCACTGGCGCAGGGGATAATTAAATCCTTTCTGGCCTCACAAATTGTCCCATGCCGTTGCCATGCATGTATGTATGTATGTATGTATGTATGTATGTATGTTTATCTATATTACCCACATGGTCTACAGTAAACAGTTACATAAATATCGTATCTTCCCACGCTTACTTTATGGGATGGGTCATAATATATTGCAAACACTGCTATGGCACACTTCTGACGTCACTATGGTTGCTTTGGCAGGTGCAAGCTTGCGGCAGTCGTTGCTGTTAAATTGACATTATTCAGCTTCTCTGTAATTGACGGCTCAGAATGTTTAATAACACCGATTGTGAAGGGATTACAACCATATGTAAATCACAGTTTGTTGATAATAAATAAATTATTATAACACTCGCTGAAGTGCCATATGAAATTTATGAAACTCACTTGGGAATTGTTGTATGCCCTTCGCTATCGCTCGGAAGAATAAAACAGTTCCCAAACGTGTTTCATAAATTCGGTATGGCACTCCCACTCTTGCAATAATCTATATTTATATATTATATATAGTTCATTATCCATCCTCCAAATATAGACCATTTGTCAATGAAAGCGTATACCCCTTTGAGCTATATGACACTACATGCATAGTACTTCGTTAACCGCTGATGACGGTTTTGGAATATTTGCAATTATAACCCAGTGATGATGGTTCACATCTGGACAACACACTGCGGACGCTCCTGGTCCACTGTTAACACATGGAGATTACCATTTACCTAGAGAGAAATCGGTCAGATTCCAGTGGCTAGCTTCATAATACACCTCTAGCGAGTACCATTCTGACAGCGGTGACGTAGCCATGTCGATACGCCAGATATGCAATATATACATGTGTAATATCTATATTAAGTATGGCTCCGGGGCTACAAACACGTCGAGAGCCATGTAAAATAGTTGGGAAATGTGCATCGCTAGTTTACGTTTGTTCACTTGATCACCCATTGAATGAATCATTTATACCTTTGTTCATTCGTTCGTTCATTCATTCATTCATTTGTTCGTTCATTCATTCATTCTTGGAATCATTTATTCATGCCTAGTTTTCATTCATTTCTGTTCATTCATATTCATTCATTTAACGTATAGCCATTCATTTACTCAAAAGAATTATTTACAGTTTATATTTTGCTCTGATTCTTTGAGTGTATATTTGTGTCTATTACCTAAGCTTTTGAATACGGCCATCTAGATTATCATTCCTACAACTGTTGGGCGAGGGAGGCTAGCTGTATTAATAATCAATGTACTACCACACCTCAATAAACCACTCACTTCATCCCACTAAAATATTACATTGTATACTGAGAGGCATAAATCACGCAATTAGTCCGATTTGAACAAAATCTTCTTTCAGTTATAGTTGTTACCAGTGTCATTTGTCCGCATACTTAATATATATGATCTGAGATTTGTATAAGAAAATATCAGTGAAATACCCATCCCTCTCAGCATATTTAACTTAGTTTATATCACTTGACGTCCAACAGCCGATGATAAGATAAAAATCAATGTGCTCTAGAGGCGTCGTTAAATTAAAAAAAACTTTACTTTTAGTTTATATCACAGTTTCAATAATTGTGTTTTTATTGTCATACACCAAATCACCCCATGGATGTGGCCGTTCGAACTGCCGTAATTTAGACATCAGTCCTACAACCACATAATATACTTCTTGGGGCTGGGACACACACGTCATTTTCACTATATATGTATTACGAACAGATTAGGAAACCAGTCGGCTCCCAGTACTTAGTGTGCACTTGTACGACACAGACTAGTTATTGTTGTGACCCAATAGTGTGTGGTATGTGGGCCATGTCGTCACAAACAGTGCACCGACAATCGGAAGTGGGAATGACCACGTTGCCGGTTTATATTACTTGGTAGCTAATAGAAGTCACGTTAATACCATTTTGAAAGTATATAATACCAGACGTGTATGTAAAAACATTGGTATTTGTTTTCAAAGACATTTATGTTGGAAACATTGAGAAAACCGCTCGTGTTAGGTTATTAACGTTGATGCTGCCAAATCCAAAGACTGGAATTACGGAGGAAGACATGTAAGTCAAAATCAGCACTTTTTTGTTTCCTGTTTTTTATCCATATAGTATAGATATATAATTTTTAAAATCGGGAATATTACTTTTACAATAAAGGAAAAAACATGGTTTATAACATAAGTTAGTGAATTAATCAACTTTTAAAAAGAAAGAAATAATTATCGATTATAACAGAAAATTGATCGGATTGGTTTTACGATGCGATGATCGATAATAAAAATCCATAATCGATTGTGTGGGGAAAATGTTGACTTTAATTGTTCGACCAGTTTAGATGATGCAATTAATGTAAATTTGTTTGGGCTGGGATTGTTTTCGTGTTTACTGAAGAAGAAAAAAAACTAAATAGTTAAAAGAGTACAATTAGCCAGTTGTAGCGTCTAGATCCGGGGAATATGACAATAGATGCCTGGTCCTTATAATTCAAACCCTTCTTATCTTTATACAGTTCGAACCAATAGTGTAATCGAAAGTTCATTGGTTGGTGCCATGATCGATGATGAAAGCTCAACACTAGAAATTATGCAGAGGACATAATATTTAGCCCACACAATTTGAAATTATTTTGATCAAAATATTGACGACCACATTTAGACAGGTTTAAAGATATTAGCCTAAATATTTAATACTCTATTTGTATATTGTAAAATAAATGTGTTATATTATGATGTTGAAAAAAATAACAACCAACCTAAAAAAAGAAGGGGACTGCACTCAACGAATCTCTTTTAGGTTTGGTAGGCAAACACAACTGCATCTCCAGAATTGGACATACCACTGCACAATCTTCTCGCAAAATCGACTTCAGTGCGTGGGTATAGCCTTGTGCTTACAAACGCTTCAGAGTCTAGACTCAAAACTATAATAGAGTCTGAGACTTTAATGTCATGACAACGCCATACAAAGTGTATGCGTGTGACGTCATTAAAGACCGAGTCTGGACTCTAAACGTTTTAGCTTCTAATGGACCAAATCAATTCCTAATGCCGATAATATTAACGTTTAATAATAAAACTGATATAAGCAGCGTATCAACATACCCAGGAAGTAAGCAATAAAAAGTGCGTCACCTCACATCTAATCTACCTGCAAGAAAAGGGGGGGGGGGGGGGGGAGTCACATACCATTTAAGAGGTTTAATTAATGTTTTTAATAGCAACCGTCATTTTTGCTGAAAATTGCAGTTCCATTTTTGAGGGTACCCCGCATTAGTTTCAACCTCTGGTATATACTGCATAACAACTGTATAACAAATAAAAGTGTATTTATTTATTTATTGTCAATGAATAATAGTATTTGCACAAATAATCAATGTCACATATTACTACCAATCTGCTTTTACTCCGTAAATATTTGACGGTGCACCTCGAACTTTGACACGGAACTCTCTTCTTTGGTACTATGCAACCTTTATAAACACGGGCCCTTATAACGTCGTTTCTATTCTAGTTTTAAACCTGTTACTATGTTCTTTGCACACAGATCCGCATAAAAAAAAAACCAACAAAAAAAACAATAAACAAACACGTAACATAGACACTGACACGAAAACCTTCAACGAGCCATAACACACGCATGCGTACGGACACCGTATGCGCGAGCATGAACAGATGTCAGAAATATGCAGTTTGTTTCATGTTGCCAGATATTATGCATAGTGAAGTCAGCTGGTGGCTAATCAAGTTCTGAAATATCTGGAGGAATTTTAGATACGTGATGCCTTTAACAACTTTGTGTATAAATACTCTCTACAAATGTCCTCTACTTCAACATACATACATTTAGTAAAAATACACAGGCACGGCGGAGGCAAGTAGACAATGGTGGGGCTGACTGACATCGAGGGTGCAAGACAAAGTTTCTAGGGGTTCGGGGTGTGCTCCCCGGTAAAAGTTTGAAAACTAGATGTCCTGAAATGCAATATTCTGCATTCTACAAGTAAAATTCACCTTTACCTTAAGATTCAGTACCAATAATATTTTTTATTCAGAATTATTAGTGGGTGGGAGGCTAGAGCCCCAGCCCCCCCCCCCCCCCCCCCCCCTCCGCCGTGTGTGATACATCTGTTACTTGTTAATATGAAAAATATTACAGATACATAAAGGTTTGTTTTTATTAGGTACATATAGTTGTAGTGGCATTATATAACTGAAGATTTCCAAATTAATATTATTATACTAAAACCTCCATATTGGTACACAATTCATTATTGATGAAAATGTTCATAACATTCATATTCGTATTAAGATTAAGTTCATAAGTTCATAAGTTCATAAGCTCCCAGATTGGCCTATGCCTGCGAAGACTATCCGAAAGATGGAAATTTGAGGTCCTGAAAAGCCTGAACCCTGTTAAGGAGAATCCCCCCCCCCCCCCCCACACACACACACACACACATCCACTTCACCCCGACAACAGTTTGAATTCCAGGCCTGGTGCTTATAAAACTTGTAGAGTCTAGACTGGAGACTCTAATAGAGTCTGAGACTGGAGACTAATAGAGTCTGAGACTGGAGACTCTAATAGAGTCTGAGACTGTAACGCCAATTGCATGCGTGTGTCATCACTTGAGCTTGAGTCTGGACTCTAAACGTTTTATAAGCACGGGCCTTGGTGTTCAAATGCGGCTGTTAACTTATGCGTCACACAGTAACCAGTTTAAAGTTAACTTTTCGTCACAGAACAATCAATTTCAGTCGTCGTTATGTTATTGGATGGTATGGCTATGTTGACCGGGTCATCTCTATGGAGCAACCAGTCACAAATCTCAAAAGTGATCTCCGACACATGTTGGAGAAGATATTTAACTGGTCATCTCTTACTCAACTGAATAAGAAATGAAATTATTCATGTACCTCAAAAAGAGGATTATGAAAATGATAATATATTTTAGACATACATGATTATAAAAATTTCCTTGTACATAAAACAGTTCAGTACATTCACATCAGATTTTAAATTACAGTGACGCTGAATGATGTCAATATCACAGTTGTGACAGCTGCTATGGCAAATATTGTAATGTCAGAAATGTGCCATAACCATAACAGTTTTTAATGTATTATTATAAACTATGCCATAAATATAGCATATTATTGATGTTTGTTTTTTAGAGTGGCCGTACCAGCAAGTCCCGGACAGACCAGCTACGACAGCCAGGTATCGGCTCAGCTTTACGACTTCACCCAGAGGAATGAGCCGCAGTCGTATCTGAACCAGCAGCCCGCGATGAACTCGACGGACGTGTACAGCCGACCGCAGCACGGACGGACGCCGTCTCTGCCCACGGAGACGTACAGCAACAGGGGCTATCAAGACGCGGACTACTCGCCTCAGAAGTACACACCAAAGAGTCCAACCTATCCCGACTACACAGTCGGATACGGTGGCGATCCCTACAAATTGCGGGCTCACTTGACTAGCACGTCGAACTCCTTCCAGCCGTCGTACGTACCTGCGTATGAGGTGGGCAGTTCGATGTCCCTTCCCAGGGACGTGGGTCAGGGATCGCGGACGGGGTCGTATCAGTCTCCGAATGTGCAGCAGCAGCAGCAGCGTCAGTATGAGCAGCAAAATGTGCCAAATTATTCAAACACTTACAGTCCCTCTTCCTCGCAGTCTCAGTATGATTCGAGGGACTCTAGGATTTCAGATGGTTATTATCGATCACCTGGACAGCAACAGCAACAGCGACAACAGGAGCAGACGTTCAGTCCCACGCCTGCTTCTTCTAGGAATGTCCCTAATTACACAACTGGATCAGCCACAACGAATTTGTACGAAAAGGATTCGTACAGGAGTCCAGAATTTTCGAGCTACCAGCAGCAGAGAGCCGCTCCACAGCCTTACCAAAGTCCAGTGTCTTCGTCGCAGTCTTATCAGAGTTCTATAGCGTCCATCAACGTTGATAATAGGAACTTGATTCAGCAGAGTCAGCCTTACCAGCCAGTCCCAGTTCAGACGCAGCCGGATTATGGTAGAAGCTCGAGTAGAGAATACCAGTCTCAACATGAGCCACCGGCATTTGCCAGGAGTCACAGCAAGGAGTACCAGCAGCCAGAACCTGCAGTTTACAGCAGAAGCCAAAGCAGAGAGTATGAACCTCAGACTGATTATGGTGTGTATAACCGCAGTCAAAGCACGGAGTACAACATCCCACAACCCATAGATAGCTTCCAGAGTCAAAGTCGCGGCTACCAGCCCTCACCACAGGACATGTATGGCAGAAGTCAGAGTCGCGAATATCAACCAGACTCCACGGAAGGGATGTACAACAAGAGTCAAACCTACCAACCGGAGCCCGTGACGTACAGCAAGGAGTCGCACCCTACGTCACCTTACTCTAGGACAAACGAACCGCCTCAGTTTGGTGATAGTTACACTAATGCTCACGATTTCACCGTCCAGTCGAGTCCCTCACAGCAACCACCTTACGGCCGACAGTCCAGCCGAGAATCGCAGCCAGTGTCCTCGTATTCCACACCAAACCAAGCTCCCCAGTACGACAGCGGCTTCAGTACCACGTATTCGCCAACGCCGCCCAAGAGTCAGACGTCAGACTTGTATAGTTATAGTTCTCCATATTCAACAGAGACAAACAGGAGTGACTCGCAACCGGCAAAGGATGGAAGCTACACAACGTTCAGTCCTGCAGCAGCAGTTGCTGTTTCCCCCGACATGGATCCATTTGCTGAAGTTAGCAAAGAGCTGGAGGCGCTGTCCATGTCGCTCGGGACGCCGACGCGTGAAAAGGTACCTGTGTATGAGCCAGTGGCATCGCCACCGTCGCCGCCGCCGCCACCCGTCGCCCCACCACCACCTCCTCCACCGCCACCACCTCCGCCACCTCCGCCTCCTCCTCCTCCACCGTCATTTGTGTTGCCTCCAGTCAGAAGACCGGATTTCCAGGTAACTTCTTGTTTTATAGCCTATTAAAGCCACTGACCCTAATTATTACTATTAAATCTTTTCTTTCTTTTTCCGTGGTGCAGTCAACGAATTTAAGAACATAATGAAAATGTAATACCTGTGAACATGTAATACGAATTTATCTTTTTGATCTACGAATTTAAGTACCCAAAGAAATGTGGGTGTTTGTTTTAGCAAAACTAAAAAAAATGTTAGCCCACGAAAATAAAGGATTTCACAGTATTGGGCAGTGCAAAAAAAAGAAGGTTTCGTCTGTTGACTTAGTTTACATATTACAGGCAGCTTTTTTCATTTATTAACCAATTTTGAAACTCCAACGTGTGTCTGGTCATACTGGAATTAGTGGCAGCTAAAATTTTGTTTTATATGAAACGAAAGGTTTACGTACCTGAGAAACCAGGGTCAGCGGCTTTAATGCCACATGTATACTGTATATTAAAAAATTTAAAATGATGTTTGGGGATTATGCGCGTGTAGCATATGCATGCAAATATGGTTGCTAATATGCAATGAAAATTTAAATATGCTGGGGGGTTTTCATGCATTTTATTAGGATACGAGAGTTGCCTGTGGATGTTTAAAAATGGCTTTAGGGTGGATTTTAAGCCTTTTGAACGACCTAAACCCTCCATTGGAATGAATATACAGTGAAACCGGTTTTTTAAACATTATCAAGGAATTTACTAGATGTTGTCTTTGTGACCAGATGTCTTTTACAGATGCAAAGATAGAGACCTATACATTTATATAGTAGAAGTGTTTGTTATTGAGAGGTGGTACTACTCTATTACACTTTCATCACTTTTGGATGAATACTCTACCCTCAAGAGTCATGCATACCCCTCCCCCGGCCATCTACCTAAAACTATTTACATTCGGGCGAATATTACATTGTATAACTTTTTTCATAAAAAGAATCTGACAAGAACAGCAAAACAGATAGTAAAGCTTCACCCATCGTGAATTCTGTATGGTCTAGTCCATGTTCAACTAATATTTAATCCTTCAGTATTACATTTTGTGATATAATTGACAT
Organism: Gigantopelta aegis; assembly: GCF_016097555.1. Lineage (NCBI taxonomy): Eukaryota > Metazoa > Mollusca > Gastropoda > Neomphalida > Peltospiridae > Gigantopelta > Gigantopelta aegis. The sequence goes on from NC_054706.1 coordinate 52,048,698, forward strand.
TGACATAGTCGGGACCATGCCCCACCTCAAATCATACATATTTTCCCACCACCATTTTTTATATTTGCCTGTCACTCTATAAGACGACTCATAGACAGTGTTGCCCCAGTATAAAACCCTGGCCTCACCAATGTGTGATATATCTTTGTGTGTTGTTATGCCTTTAGCTATTCGCGCCTATTACTGCTTGCGGTCATGTTCGTGTAATCATCAGGTTTTTACTATCATTCAAGAATGAAATGATAACAGATTACTGTGCACCTACTAAAAACTTCTCTTTTTAATGTATTGATCTGAAAATAGAGCCAGAATCAGAAATAACGGTATACAACAGAGTTCAGTAGGTTAATTACAGTGCCGTAGCTAGCAGGGGGGGCAAGGGGGGGGGGGGGGGGGGGGGGGGGGGGGGGGCAGGGGGGGGGGCAGTTGCCCCCCCCCCCCCCCGAAAAAATTCGGAAAGCATTATAGAAACTTAAAGAAAAGGAGTTTTAGACTATTAACTACTCAGTTGCTACGGCCCTGAATTATATACAATTTATTTCCTGTTTTGCATACACGGACATGGAAAAATGTTATGCTTGTCCACGATAGACGTAGGTAGGTCAGCTTGCTGTGATTAGCTCATTAAAAACTTGTCTTCAACTTGACATCCAGGTTAATTATGTAGAAGGTTTTTTGGAGTAGTATGTGAACTGTACTTTAAAAGTTTTTTCTTGTTCGTTTTTGCATTAAGAAATGCTGTTGTAATATAGATATATACAGAGTCTGATGATGATGATATATATATATATATTTTATATATATATATATATATATATATATATATATATATATATATATATATATATGTGTATGTGTATATGTATGTATGTATGTGTATATATATGTATGTATATATATATATATATATATATACATTTTATATGTATAATGTGGGTAGGAAAAATTACAGTTTATTTTCTTTAACGACACCACTAGAGCACATTGATTTATTAATCATCGGCTCTTAGATGTCAAACATTTGGTTACGTCCCGCCCAGGTGAGTAGGATGTTGATCAGGCATGTAGGTATATTTTGAAGGTAGGTAGATATATAGGTAGGTAAGTAGCGATGTATGTATATGTATGTAAACACAAAGATAGGTAGATAGGTAAACGAATATAAAGGTACACGTCGTCTCTCTCTCTCTCTCTCTCTCTCTCTCTCTCTCTCTCTCTCTCTCTCTCTCTCTCTCTCTCTCTCTTCATGTGACACTTACTTTAGGAGATATGGTCATTTGACGAAATGCCCTAAAAGTGTTTATTTTACGGGGTAGGGATACAATGAGCCCCGTGGGTATCATCCAGCAACCCGAGGTATCAATTTGAAAACTGTATTGTTCTGAGAACTTAATGAAGAAACTTTTGGCCAATTTGTGGAACTCTGCTTACAGTATTGATTGACTGAGCTACTTTCAAATCGAAATGATTTCCGAGTAAAAATATGTAAAATAAGGTCATTTTGTACCCGAAACCTAGGTTTATGACAACGAATAATGCTAAAATATAGTTAGTAACACAAAAACAATTCAAATAAATCAAAATGAATCATCTATGGGTGTCAAATAATTATTTATTGCATGAAACTCCAGTATCATCATTTTAGCCTTTTGGCGGCCAACCAAAAATCATAAATGAGCTCTGCTGAGAAAACGTACTTAACCTGGAAGTGTTACCCAAACTTTTTCTGAAGGCCTTGGCATATAGAACAAGAAAATGTAAGTTAACTCTCTAAAAGAGAAATGTACGCGAACTACCCCCCCCCCCCCCCCCCCCCCCCCCCCCCCCCCCCCCCCCGAGCCTATACTAGGCGTAAAAAAAAAATTGTGTTTCCGGTTTCCCGACCGACTCTAATTTTACGCTGCGACCCTAAAAAAAAGTTGACTACCAAAAAAAAAAAAAAATCTACCGCAATTTTTGCAGTCTGCTAACTAGGTTCGTAACACTTAGGTTTAAAAAAAAAATAAAAAAAAGTTCCTACCTACCTACCCTATTTTTTCCAGAGATGAAACCTGAAACACACATATTATTTTTTTGGGCCCTATTATTAGTCCGAAACAAACTCGGTATAGTGCTGTTAACTTTAGTCGTGGGCGGAGCTCTAGCACAGACAGCTAATGTGTATGTTCCCATTACAGCGTGCTTGAGCCCAAATTGGCTATGAACACAAAAGGAAATTTAGATAAATAATAAACAAAACAAACAAGCCTGGACAGACGAGACTTCGCCCACGTGGTCCACGTGGTCCGTTATCGCCTCCGTGAGCCCAACCTACGATTTAAGTGGTTCCGTCTCGTTACGTATCATTAGCTAATTGTTTGAGTGGGTAATTCCTCTCCGAAGTTGGAGCGGC